>NW_012027490.1:788040-792371 GCF_000956235.1 Wasmannia auropunctata
CACACACACACACACACACACACACTTAAAGATATCGTAGAAAATAATCAGTTATAGTTTAAGTATAATAATAATTTTTTGCGCGCTCTCGTTAAGAGACTTCTTCCTCAAGAGAATTGAGTAGAAAGAAAGTAAAGTGAAAGAAAAATGTATAAGAATTGTCTCCAAGTTAATAAGAAGCATAGAAAGCTCGGTAAAAATTGTAACGCTGAATGAGCTTGAAATAACTTTGACGGTGTTGACAACTAATGTTGGAAGTGGTATGCCAAGTGACGGCTCTATGTTGGAAGGATTTTCCTAGAAGATTATCGTACCGTGCCGCAGCTCATAACACAAACTGCCGCCAAAGTTTCGGATGTTGTACGTCGATGGATAATACAGCCACTCGAGCAATTAGAATGATGACAAAGTTTCAACTTAATCCATAAAGCGGGTTCCCCGCGAATCTCGTGTCGCGAGCAATTTAGATTAATGTGATTTTTGGAAATTACGAGTTCTATTGTCAATCCTACCTGAAAGTGACAGACTTTTACTTAATAATTTGCAATTAAAGAAATCATTTTTCTTTCGTTAACATTGTCTTCTTTTTCCTAAAAGGAAAGGCGTCTTATATGAAAATATATGTTCTTCATGAACTCACATGTATACATATATGTTGACAAACACGTATCAAAGCGAGACCAGGCCGCGTGCACGCATGTACATACGCACGTTGACATCTGCTAAATTATAAATTACTTACGTGTAATTTCGATGGAGCAAACGGGAGGCGAAGAGATGGAGGAGAAATAAAACGAAAGGGAGGCGACTAACGCGAATTGGAAAGGGAGCGGTCTAGAGTGGAAGTGATGGAGAAGTCGTCGTTGGAGGTCGAGGCAGGAGTCGGGCGAAAACTCTGTTTTGGAACTACCGAGTTCAAATCTAGCTACGAAGGGATAAAGGGAAATGGTAAACGAAGGATGCAGCGACAGAGAAGAGCGTAGTAAAGAACAAGGGGTGTCGGCGAGAGAGTGGCGGAAGAGAGCGAGGGAGAAAGCGAATGAGGTGTCGCTCCGTTAGAATCTTTCTGAGATTGCTTAATTAACGGCAGAAGTCTGATATAAATTTGTTCGTGTGCTAAATCAGGATCCACCCCTAGCGCCTCTTCGCCGCCGCGCCGCGCGCCGCGCGCCGTGCCGCACTTCGGCCAAACGTGCGCTTCGGCCGGGTACAAAAGCCGTGGCAGCTTCTCCTGAACCTTAATTATCCTCGAACTCGTATTCTGGCCGTTCGTATTACAGACCATGGCAAGTTGTAGGGAAAAGAAGAGGGAGGAGGGGAGACTTTACTTTTGGTTACTCATTTGCGTGAAATGACTTTTCTCATCGCGCGATGATGATTTTCATAGTCCTTCATAAACACATTAGTTTTGTCTTTAAATGTATATATTCATATACATTGCATATACATTTCTTATATACATTTATATACATATATTTAAACATATATATAATATATTCATATTTAAAGATCGTATTGCATATCTACTCGTAAAATGGAAACAACGATCAAGTTTTGTTTAGTATTGCATTTTATGTTGCACATACAAATTATAGTCAAATAAATGATGTGATTAATGTACTGATTTTATCGAGACAAATGAAGCGCTCGCAGCAGCAACAGCAGCAACAGTGTATTAAGCCACAGGGAAAATTACGTAAAGTTTTTAGCTTAGTTTATATTTATAGAATCTGTCATGATATCGATCAAATGCTTTTACATTTTGAAGGATAATATCTCAAGCAGAAGTTTAAAGAATACAATGAAAAATATATTATATATTTTTAAAATGTTATTAATGATTTAAAACATTATTCACAATTATTGCAATGCCATGCAATGTAATGCACTCTTCTTGGGATTTAACGAGTTATTCTCCTTCATTTTTTTTTGCCGCCGAGATTTTTTGCTTCAATAAAATATTACAAATTTATTTGAATTCGAACGTGTACGTGATCGTTTTGCACAACAAAACAGATAAAACATTTTAACATACGCGCACGGAGGGGAGGGGATAGATTAATAATATTAAAGTATAAAAAATTACTTTGTAGTACAAAGAATATTTGTCCATTTTGACATTTCGTACAAAGAAAAATTTTATCATTATAATGCGTAACGTCATACCGACGTGATTATATGCTGGAATAATTCCGAGTAATGTAATGTACGAAGAGAAATGAATTGCGAGATGAAATATCCGAGCTACGGTACGATCTGCTTTTAGTTTGCCGACGCATGTACTATAAGGAAAATATGGCTCTGCAGCATCATATTATGAAAACATGAAATTATTATAATCAAGAAAAGTAAAGTTTACTTTATCTTGTTAAATTCTTTTTATACTACTGGCTCTACATATAAATAACGACAGATTTGATGAGAATAAATCTGCTTGCATTTTACTTTTTTAAAAATCTTTTTTTATATTCTGTATTATGTGCACAGAAACACGTAATATATTATTAGTAAGACATTAAATAATTTTTCACACTAACTTTCACTATTTGCCTTATCCCATCTTTGTGTTCACTGTTCTCCAATTCTAAAACTTTCTCGCCATCTTACGAGCTTTGATGTAATTAAAGGCTCGTAAGTCATAGCTTCAGAATGCTCCTTCCACCGTTGATTTCACGACACGGAGGCCAACACAGTGGTCGATCCGAGCCATAGAAGTGCGGGAGTTATTTGCAGGAATTTCCAGAATTGTTGGCCGGAGGGTGGATCCTCGGTGGAGCCTGCTGGACCAAACCGCGCCCTTGCACGACCGCCTAATTTTCGTGGCTCGACCCATCGCCAAATTGGATTTTATTAAATGCGTCTGCAGAGGTTGCCACGCGCATTGGCCGGTATGTTCCGTCTGCGCGGAAGTATCCGTTTCGTTAATAACTGAAATAACGTTAATTTCCTCCAAGTTTTACTCAATTCTTGAATTCAGTCAAGCAATCAAATCCTCATAATTTTCACGCAAAAATATTAGATAGCGTATACGATCTAAGCGGATACGCATCTAAGAGAAAATTGTTTATTTATAATAATATAGGCGCTAATTTCCTCTTTCTTTGTTTTCTTCTATTCTTTTCTCGCAATGAGATGGACTTATTGAATAGCTAATTGTAAATTAAGAAATTTGTGCGACAGAGTCGTTTTTTTGGATGAAGGTCACCAAGAACTAACGACGGCTTAAGCGAATTGTATCTTCTCTCGTTAGACAGTCGTGAAACATTCGTAGCGTCTTGCAAATAATGACCGCGGACCGAGTATCGTGAACGGCGATGGTTACTGCCGCTTGGACATTTACGCTGTTATACAACTGGAAAACGTAACTGTGGACGAAACATAGAGCCGGACATTACTAACAGATAGACGAGCCGCGTGGTGGAATGCACTAACATAAAAGCTAATGTAGCAAAGTGCGGTTATGTCTATAATGGAAGCGGCTCTCCTGGTGTGCATTCACCACCTTCATCGTCCTCCAGAAGTCCACTAATATCCTTCTAGATGCCACCCCTGCGTCCTGTCTTCTCTCTTCCAAGTCTTGCGTCAGTTAAAGAGCTCTTCGTTCTACTCAGAATCTTCACTAGCACCTCGCCTTTCTTTCTCGCTTTCTTCCTAATGTCAGATCTGCAGTCTTTTTCATCAGCTGGAAATATTCTAGCAAAATATTTTAATAATTTGGGTCGAGTTTAGATATGACGTTTACACATACTCGATATTAAGATACGTACTCGATAGCCGGATAATTGATAAAAGTTTATTTTATAGACATTGTGTCTATGTTTCGATATGAATCGTGTAGTAAAAGTGTTAATGGAAACGTCAAATCTGAGAATGGGGATTTTTAATTACTTTAAGATACTTGAAGGGCGTCCGATTTCCCTTCGCGTAACTGATTGACTTTTATTAATTATGTGATTCTTGCAACGGCTTCTAGCTGCAGGCAATTTGTAATCGTGTTCTCGAGGTTTAATGAAAATGTCAACGCTCAAACGCCAAGCACCTCTCATTAGCTAACCGTAAGCGACACCTGTTTGCTATTCCCGTTACAATGAAGGAATAATATAGTAGAGAAAAGTCTGTCCCGAATGTAATAGAAAAGCAAAGTCGATATGCATATGAATGTTTTATAATTGTGTGTTTTATAAATGATCAGTAGGCAAATTATCATTTGTGTATAGAGGTATCGCAAATTCTTATGAAAGCTATGAAGATGCAAAGTATAAGGAGTGGGGTTAGTACTTTAGAATCTCGGTAGGGAGTAGTTTGCTAAAACGATAGAGAGAGAGAGAGAG
>NW_012027490.1:792391-817431 GCF_000956235.1 Wasmannia auropunctata
GGGGGGGCGGGAGGGAATGAGTGAGTGAGAGAGTTCCATTAATATTCTCGACAAGCGAAGATCGAACTTCAATTATTCAGAGGAACGCCGTTATACGCTCGTCACCCTCTGTAATGGTGCCGTGCGTCTTTTTGGCGTTTCATCTGTCGCTCCTGCACGCTCTTATACACACAAATACAGACGTACGCCTACATACATATGAGAGTTACGCATACATGTATAAATCTATATAGATTTATATACCCATTAGTATTGGTATCAGTATATTGTACGGATGCTGTGCGTGTGTTGTGTGTATAATATATATGGCGATGAACGTGCACACAGGAGTGTCTCTGAATTTCCTTTGAGAGAGAAAGAGAGAAGGAAAAGAACGGAGGATTAGAAAAAGAGAAAGATTGAGCTCTCCTGAGACATACGGAGGTTGATAGAGGGTTGGAGAGGCCGCAGAGGCTCACCGTACTGATTATACCCACACCAATCGCCGACCACTCACGAGCCGTGTATCCCAATACGAATTAAAACATATCAAAAGCACATATATATATATATATATATATATGTGCTTTTATATATATTGAAGTCAATACCTTCGAGCTTCCACGCTCCGCCTTCTGATCCCAAGTGCGAGATATAGGATGTCTTCGGGTAGGCAATAGATGAGAAGCAGGTAGAGAAACTTTAATATTTACGATATGGCTGGTTCATTCCACGTACAAGTCTCGACAGAGTAAACCGTTCGTTTAAAATAAAACTCGAGTTAGCGAAATTCCTGATGGGTGATTACCGAATTGCCGATTTATTGCGCAAACAACGACATTTTTAATTGCGATATTTCCAATTTTTAACAAGAAAATAAAACGCAAAAACTATGAACTGATTAATGAAAATGATATTATTATACTATTATTTTACATAACGTAAATTATACCGAGTATAATAATACAGGAAAAAATCAAGAAATTTTATTTAATATTGAATAAGTAAAAAATCTAATAATTAAACATGATATTCAATATTTTTTGTATATCAGCTATAACCATTTAATACCTATTTCATGAAAAATCAATCTATTACGAACTCCGACTTAAAATAAAAAGAAAATGTTATGCAAACATTCAATGCACTTAATCACTTTTGTTTTTATACCTATTATGCTTCACTTTTGTAACTGTATCACAGTTATATACGAAACAAAAATCAATGCATCTATCGCAGTAAATAACGCATAACAGTGCTGAAAAGATTGATCGTTTGCAGTTGTCAGAGATTAAATAACAGTTTAATTGCGTATAAAATGTTCGTATCTTGTATATGGATAGGAGAAACATAGAAGAGCGATAAAAATTTTAAAATACAGTCCGTACGCGTGCTTGTGTCGATACAACATCATAATCATAAGTATACTATTTTATATAAACAGCTACGTGCTCTAAGTGGTCGCACGCCCATCTTTGATCCTCTATAACACTTTTTATCTCATCCCGATTAGAACGCGTGCATAGTTTTATTATATAAAATAAATTTGTCATTTACATATATTATTGTGTGTATGTGTGTATATGTTTAAAAATATAATAAAGAATGTATACATATATATAGAAAGGTGATTGAATTAAAAAACTATATAAAATAAAGAAAAAACTATGCGCTTGTTAAAATAAAATACAGACAGAATTGACAAATTATTACAACAGCAAAGTGTACTGTTTCCTCTTTGTCGGTAATATTCCTGTTGCATTAAATTAAAATGTTTTCGGTCTTCTACAGGGCTGTAAATTCATTGTACAGAAACAAAGACGCTGTCATTTTCTCGAGCGCCACACAATTCCGCAGTTTATTACAAACGAGAAATTTGCCTCACGCACTCCTAAGCGCTTTCCAGATTTATAAGGTTTTGGAAGAGGCGGTCGCATTAAATTACGGTTCGTAAATATTCATGTGTAATAAACGCGGACAAATAATTCGTTCGTGCAGTCGCACAATGCTCTGGTAATGTCAACTGTGTAGCTTGCGTAACTGTCCGTCGACTGTCTTGAAATGGATTTGAGTATTGCAATAAATTTTTACGATATTGTTATTTACTTACCGAACCGCCGATTCGTTCGCAAAAATTCACTCACGGTAAATGTTGTACGCGTATTTTTCGTATCCCGTATACCTATCCAGTACCACGCTTGCGTTTCGATAAAAATATATTTTCTCCAAAAATGATCTCTCTTTCTCTTTTTCTCTCTTTCTCTTTCTATTGACATTCGTGGTACTCCTCCCCACATTTATGAAGACCCATGTCACTATATTGTCGTCGTAAACGCACGCGGTAATGCATTTTTTCGATTCTATTCTCTTCGTAGGGGTAGCTAGCGATACAATCCCGCTATTTTATCCAAGTATTATTTCCGACAATATATATTTACAATTAGATTTACAATTAAAAACTGAGAATAAGATATTTTTTGCTACACTTGTGGACAAGTTTACGAGATATGAATATCGAAAAATGATAATTGATGATTAAAAAGAATTTAATTATGACTACGTATCTATTCTGTGCTCGGACGATTCAATATATTTGACTCAAAACATCATGATTGCACGGATAAGATTACAGAGAAGTGAAATACGAAATATCATTGATAGAAAGGTATTGATATGGTATACGATTGGACGTATTCACAAAAATACGCGATGTCGTCGTCGTCATCGTTGGAAGATCGAGCATGCATTTTACTTTTGCTTCCGAGGAACGACAGATTCAATGTACTCTCGAGTACTCTTTTCTCGCGAGTAAGCTTTTATTAACAATAAGCAGATCCGGACATCAAAGGATACCGAGTGCTCCAACGCGAACAGACACATTGTGACAACGTTCGAACAGAATCCGTGGAATTTCTCGTAGAATCGCAGGCGTGAGCAAGATCTTTCGATTCCTTTGAAAGAGTTTGCTGATCGTACTTTTTCGGCGCCTGCGTCCTTCTGTCGGCGGATACGCCGAAGTATTTTAATATCGAGCCTGCCGGCTTGGTACAGAGCTTGCGAGCTTTAGCATTGTCCAGACGACCTCCTCGCATGTGAGAATGGATAGGAATGCCACTGGGCTTTTGTACGTGGGTCTTTATTGTTCGGCTGTCCGACGATCAGTGGTTGTCACACGGCGAAACCGCGCCGACATCTAGAGTACATAGGCTAATGAAGACTACAGGAGAAAGATATATCGTGTTTTTCTTTCTCGGCGAATTATTTCTTAATCTCAATAAGTTTAAAAAGGCTTCAACAATAAGTTAAATTTATTATTTGGACTACTAGCAATATTTACTCTTTAAGGATAACTATCCATTCTTAGTTGCCTGCACGTGTTGTAGATGCAAGATTCACGAGAATTGATTTATATCGCATCTTGATTATTTACTTTTTCTTAATTTTTATAATAATATGCATTACTATAAAAAATTTTTATCGAAACGATTGGAACAAAATATAATTCGTACGATGTCAATAATTTGTTAATCGATATATTGAACATTACGATGAACAGAAACCGGGACAATACCTGTTGCCCGAACTAGTGTTGCGATTGAGAAACTCTGTCGAACTGTTACGCACGTAGCTTTATCCATTCACATGCACTGATGCAAATATCATGTGCATATTTCTGGAGGTATGTAGGTCCAAGCCGAGTCTGCATTCTGATTCAGGCACTAGAAAAACTCGATACCATAGCACGTTCGCGTATAACTTCTTTTGTTTGATCCGGTCTCACCATCCTCGCATCCGCACCGCAGGCTGGATGTGCTCCGAATGTTGTCTTTCATTAAATGAAATTTCGTTCAAGTGGAGGAACAAACGTAGTTCTTAATTATCAATTGCGATTAATATTAAAATATTATTTAAATTCATTTTAGATTGATTGATTGTTTCTGATTCAGATATTTTTTAAATGTTAATATCATATTAATTATTTCAATAATCATTCTCGTAACGTTTTTACAAACGCATACAAGATATGCCAAGTTTTTTTTTTATACCGACGAAAGATAATTATACGATAATGTACTGGAGAGAGAATCGTTAATAGTAAAACATAATATATATATAGGAAGTTTTATAAAATTTATGGAAAGATATATTGCTTTTTATTATTACTCAAGAAATTACAAAATTGGACAGTGAAAAGTAAAAATCTTACGAGACACGTTGTTTGTTTAGGATTAAAACTTGGCAAACATCTTTCTTCTGTTTTCGATATTTGAAATGCGTTGAGATGGGCATACATCATAGACGGGTGTACATAGGTATTGCATCTGGCATAGCATTCTGATCCCCGCGTAATGCGCGATGCGCTTCGGAAACGGCACGATACGGTTATGCAATACGTTTGCGTAAAGCCTCCAACCTCCGGCTTCGTTTCTCCGTTCTCCTTTTGGATGCGATCGACAGATGCTCCGAAAGATGCCGTCTTTTCTTATCACGCGGTATCGGTATATATTTCCCCATTGCGATCGCACACCAGCAAAAAGCGCGGCAAAGAGAGCTTTGAAAAAAATGTAGAGTCAAGATCTATCCCCATGTTACTGCCGTTCGAATATTCCTGTCTATCGTGTGGAAAGGAGACGGTACGTTATGTGACTGAGCTGTCGCTAATTCATCTGAGAAAATGCCATTCGCGCGAACGCACACGGAAGAATTTATTTAGAGCTTAAAATATGTGTACACTTGAATTTTGTTATGCACTCGAATTTTCTTTATATGAAAAGTTCTATATGAATCGTACACTTAATTAAGTGTAAATATTAGCTCTCTTATATTAGCGTCATTTATCTTATTTCCGAATTCGATATTCGATCTGTATCCATCTGTCTTGAAACTGCTTACGTTTTCCAAGATCCGTGGCTCGAAAATAATTACAGGCGCAACGCGAGTCGAACAGTTCGGTATATACGAGGCTTATTATTTCCCGAACCTCTCGATCTACCGAAGCGAGAGTTTCTCCCAATCTCGCGATTCTCGCAGCATTCACTCTCGGGAGCTAGCGAGCGAGGAGTATCCGCGCGCGTGGTCCTTCCCTAATGAAACCTTTCGAGGCAAGGATCAGGAGAGCGGTAAGAGACCGTATAAAAGTCTGGATCGTGCAGTCGAGTTCGATAACGAGGCCGGAGGAGCCAGCCGGGCTGCGCTTACTTTCGAAGTCGCTCGGGGAGGCCGTTAACTCCGCACGCCTCCGCCTCGAAGGGCAGAAAGACGTACCAAAAAAAAAAGAACTGTCTAAATGCACGCAAAAATGCCATAAGCCAGTGTATGCCGTAATAACCGTAGCGACCGCTACTGTCGGCGAGAACAAGGTTTAGTGGTGTCGGTGGTGGGTGGTTCGCGAAATGGGGTGGTTTGAAGGGATAGGTCTTGAAAAGCTAGTTGGGGTTCCACACGCGCGTTATATTCAATAAAACCCAAATGTACCGCAAGAGACCCTTTTCCGCCTCCGCCCCCTAACTCCACCCATTAAGCTATTTTTACTCTTGTCGCCTATTTCCTTTGCCCTTTTCTTCTCTTGCTTCTCTTTGTCCTTCGTTCGTACATTCTCTCTCTCTCTCTCTCTCTCTCTCTCTCTCTCTCTCTTTCCCTCTCTCTCTCTTTCTCCCCCCCCCCCGCCCCTCTCTCTCTCTGTCGTGCATATATTCCAGTGTACATTACAGGATGGTAGATCATTTGCCAAAGTTTATTTTGCGTAAGCGACAAAACTTCTTACAATGCAGTGGTGTAAGATGCTTGGCATTCTTTTCTTCTCATTCTCTTCCCTGTCGTCAGACCATGCTGTGAGAGTCACCCGCGGGATGAAGATCCCCGTGGTTATGAGCATCAGACCAATACTTTTCAATGTTAATTAACTTGAGTCTTATTTTAATCATGATTGAACTGAGCATTGCAGAAAAAATGTTTTTTAAGTAAAACTTCTGCGTTTTAAACTTTTAATTTACAAGATTTTTGTGTGAGTTAATAAAAAAGAATGTGTATTATATTAAAAATAAACATTTTTCTTTTAAAATCGCATATGCTTGACCAACCAATGAGATTACAATAATAATAAAAACACTGAAATTTTCTATAGTAACTATATAGAATTAGCTGTTTGTACCCCGCTGATGACAATTTTTGTTGTAGTTTATACCGTTATGTTTTTTCCATTATTTTGACGTCGAGAGTCAACAAACATCACTCATATTGAAAAACATCGTTCGTATCGAACTGTATATGCACTTAGCGTACGATAAGGGAAAAACAATATTCGATGTCACGCGCCCATAAATTTGACTCTGTGAATAGCGCCTTTATGGTTGATCGTGCATCGTGTATCATGCATTAATAATGCCTGCTCTCACATGGATCGCCTTCAGTATGCAATAGCAATTTTCTGAAAATATTAATACAAGATATTAACTACAATAATACGAAATATTTTTAAAACCGCTAATTATGAAAACGATTGAGAATGCATGAAATAGATTTATTAGAGGCAAAGGCACACACACAGAGAGAGAGAGAGAGAGAGAGAGAGAGAGAGAGAGAGAGAAAAGCGGGGGGGTATATTTTTGTCATGAATTATTTACCACTGTCATGATAGATCGTAGTCAGATTCTTATTTTCACGCTATCAGATGACAGGAGATCCGTATCGAGTCTTGTATTGCCAGCATCGGCATCGGTAGGGAGAACGATAAAGTACGTGAAACTCTGTGGAACGGGATGTTATTGGGTCGCGGCCACTTAATATGTAAATGCACCGTAACGGCAGGCAGGCTGTTGTCGCTCGTCCCCAACCTGGATCTAGACAGCAAGCAACGCAGCCAATACTTTAATTTACATTTACATTTAAAATTGTTCAAGGGTTGACAGCCGCCATCTTACTCGTTTACCACCCATCTACCTCTTTCCTTTTATCTTTCTCTTCTTTTCTCTCGCCGCATTCTATCGTTGAAACGATACTTATCACCTTATTCAGGTCCAATTTACAGCATTCTTCTCCCCAAGAACATTTCTAATCCATTATTATAGTACATATAATACTGGAAAGGACAAGACGAAACAAAAGTTATGCTGAAACAAGTAACGGCAACCATGTGAAATCATTCTACGATTACATTTAAAATTGTATAATTTTAAAGAAGATAAATATATACATTTTTGCATTAAAAAAAACTCTTTTGTCTGTATCAACAAATTATATATATATATATATATATTTTTTTCTAAATGCAAAAATGTATTTATCTTTTTTAAAATTACACAATTTTAAATGTAATCGTAGGATGATTTCATATGGTTGCCGTTACTCGTTTCAGCATTACTTTTGTTTCGTCTTGTCCTTCCCAGTATTTTTAGTGATAATCTTTCAAAATGTACGTTGAGAGCTTAAGGTTGACACGCGTGAGTACGCGTGAAGATGCTCGAATCAGTAGCTAAAGATATTCTGATGCACCCTTCGATTTATCGACGGCGCGTATCAGCCGTGTTGTCGTTTCGGTGACGCTCGGTTATTCGACATTCTTTCAACCCTATTTTGCCGCTTCGCAGCCCTCGTTCGCCACATCATGTAACTGTTTGCTATAAACGGAGAGGCGCGTCCGGGAGCTTTGGTAGTCGTGCTTTTTGTGCGACGCTGAGGATTTACCCGCATCACGCATTACGAGACCCGATATCGCGATACACACACGCCATAATACCATCGGATCCGCTCGATGTCTATTGGCGATGGCGTTGTTTGTGGCAGTACCGATCACAGCATCTAATGACTGAAAAAAGTCCATTTGCGTAGCAAATTGTTTATTTTTTTTATCAGTAATTCGCATTTATTTTTATAGAAAATATCTTGAGATACCGCATGCGCGATTAATTTTTAAACTACAAAAACAATAATTGAAGAGAAAAAGTTTATTGTTAAGGTGTATATTTTTTAATAGAACTATCGACCGTAGTAGAGCTTGCGTGTCAGATATATTTGATTGTATATTCCCAGATAATCATTGAAAAGAATATATTGGATATGCTATATGCGAATATCAGTATTTAAGTGATCAATTGTTTTATTGTCGTATCATGCGATAATTTTATCATTATGCGAATGTACTAGCATGAAATAATAAATTTGATAGTATTATTTTAATTAATAATTAATTGATTTTAATTAAACTTTTTAAATGTGTTTTAAGTTAAAGTGAAGCAATTATTTAAATTAAAAATTAAATGAAAATAAAAATGTTTAATCAAGTAGTTAAAATTAAATAAGCTTAAGAATTTTTTATAATAATTATTTTGCTCATGAAGTAATTAAATCTTAAAGAGATTAGGCAATACATTTTTCTACAATTAAAAGAAATACGTTCAAATGATATTTACATATATAAATTTATATATTTTTTTCTTCATTCTAATTGTTCTCTATTTAGTACAATTTTAATGTTTTTTTAATATTAATTACATTTAATTAGTAGGTAGTTAGGTACACTATACGAAACTACTGTAATATATTTTTTGTAACGTAAGGAAAAAAATGTTCTCTCTAGATTTCAATCTTCCGCGGTACATTATCGTGCAGTGAAAATCTCAATTTCAAGTATATTGCCGATCATCGGAACGGATAACATACCGGAAGTCGACGAATGTTCGACGAATTGGCTCGCGGAGGAAATCGTGATGTTCGGCGGTGGGTACGGAGTGCTTGCTCTTCCGCAGGAAACGATTTCACTCAGACCATAGAAGCAAACTCAACACGGAACGATGCACCCGATGCCGTCGCCTCTTTCCATCTTGCGTGCCCTCTCTGCCTCTCGCCGCTCGCGTCGTGCGGCATTCTACCGCCCTTGTACTCGTCTCTGTTTCCGCTTCTGGTTTCAGTCCTGCTTTGGCCTCGACGCCGTTCTCGGGATGTTTGAACCCACAGCACGACGGGTGAGAATAGAGGGTGTGTGCCACATGCCCGAGGGGTTGGTGGGATTGCGAACACACCGCAACAGCGTTGAGGTTCTGAGTCGCCAATCGCTTTAAAGCAGCTGTAGTTTACTAGCCTTTCAATCGATGTCAATCTGTAGAAAAGATAGCGTATTTATTTGATGTATCAGTCAATTCTTTCAAAGCTTTCCAAGTTTGCGTGTCATGTTTGAGACAAGCAGCATACGTTATCAACCTGATTTGAATCTTTTCTCTCGTTATATTTTCTTATAATTATTATAGCTATAGAATATTAACGCTTGAAAAAGATTCACGTTTTTTAAGTGATTGGATTTGATATAAATCAGAAAAGTTACAAAATACAAACTTTAAAAACTGTTAATATATTATTAATTTAATGATAGATTAGTGTTTAAAATTGCATTTAATTTCTTTATCACATTAGAGACGTATATGTTGAAAAATGCTAGTTATTTATAAAATAATTTTTTCTTTTTTTGCTATCGATTTATTCTTCCATTATTATATATCGTTTAATAAGAAGAATAAAACACAAGAATTAACCAACTAATCTATTTGGTTATCTATATGAAACTACCATCAAAATATTAATTTGTTAATTATTACAAGACAATAACTATTATTTTTTTATATGATTGCATATCCGTTATAAAATTGTCACATTCTTTATTATGACAGTTTATACTTTAAATATCATTTTTCAGATATATTTATGTAAAACTTTCCAAAGCTTTTAAATAAGATATCGGAATAATTCGCTTAATTATTAATTTAATATTATTAATTTCTCTTTTAATCTCTAATTTATTACAAATGAAATCAGACAATTTTTGTTAATAAATTACATTTACATAAAATGAATGATTTTACACATTTTTACGTTTGAAAGTGATCCAATAGTCAGACACAGGCCGTTTAACTATGCTTCACTGATACCGGTAGCCTGAAATAATGGTTTTCTCGCGAAGAACGATCATTTAAATGAGAGTAACCACTAAATTTCGCCTCGATTAATCCTCAAAAATTCAAGCGCACGACTCTCCCTTCGCGAGGAAAGGGTTGTTACCAATTTGAATATTTATAAGGTAAGGAGGCCTCACTAACTACCCGAGTAGCTTGGCAGATATCGCTAGTTTGGTCGTTCTTTGAATACATTAATGGAATTTGAGAAACTCACCGTTCGTCGAACGATATGCATTTCCTATCACAATTCGGGTATTCGTTTTATAATACTAATTGTAATACTAATACGTAAAACGAACAAATCATTTGTTAAATGGCCTAAATGAACTGCTTATTAAAAATTTACTATTGTGTATTTGTTTCTCTTTTATATTTACCATATATACATATATTTGGATTGTCGATATTTCAAAATATCATCTAATCGAGAAATTGACTTGAGCAAATGAGGAAATCAAGATAGAAAATCCTCTATAACTATAAGGCGTAATTTGGGTTCTTATTATTCCTGCATACAGTGCCAGTGCCGCGTCACTTAATTCTATTCTGCATGTGTAGATACTGTTGGTGTGCGCAATCACTCGAATCATATTTTTCTCCATGATCCGTTGCATATTTTTGCATAAAAAAATCATCGGTTGGCAGTACACATTCCAATCCGCATAAAGCAATGCCACCGTTCGGATATTTATCACGAAATTTGTAAAAAAAAGGCGGTGGGAGATGCAATTTTAAATAGTAGCAATTATCGAGTGCATTCCAGCGTGCAACGTATGCGCATACGCGTAACAGACCGTTGCAAATATCGTTCAGCGAGGATGCGGCATGAAGAGGGAAATAAACAAAAATATACTTGCTCGCACGTGTATCAGGTTTGTGTCGGCCAAAATATTGGATTGATACCGGAATTGCGTTAATTGTGCGCATTTGTGCGAAAATAAATCATGGATCTGGCATTCTGGCGGCACGTATAGCAAAATGCAGATGGGGCGTGCCATGTATCGCTAATTATTCTCGGAAATTCATGAATCCTCATCGGTGGCGGATTATTTCCAATTTTCTGACTTTAACACGCCCCGCTTGTTCAAGCTATATTCCCAGATTACTTTTCTATGTGTCTTTTCTTTGAGTTTCGCAAAAGTTACATCTCTTAGTGGAACGATATTTCTATATCACCATATAACATTATATTGTATACATATAGATATGCATGGACGTGCAATTTTTATGAATCGTGTTTATACTTGGAGTAGAAATATCATATCATGTCTGAAAATTTATTTACTCCAAACGTTTTACTTTGATATCTAATCGAATGGTTTTCGATGACTAACAAGTGACAAGTAACCGAAATTCAGTAGGGCGCGGCGCGGCGGCTGACGAAACCTCGCAATTTCTACTTCGCTCCGTGACACTCTTTGACGAGCGTGAGTTGAACCCCCTCGTGCCTCTCGTGCGTTCACCTTAAATTACGACACGACAGTCTGTCCCCTTCTCCTCTCTCATCGGATTAGGCATCGGGTAACCGATTGTAAATACGAGGGAGCCAGGATGCGGAAAAGGGGAATTGAAGTTTGCCGAGGTTGTAAGAGGAGACGCTGGTAAATATCTTCCTGCCTTCCTTCCACGGTTCCTTTCAGTAGTCACCAGTCGTCCCAATCCACATCGTCGTTCCTACGAACCGATCCGATTCGTTTGGCTGCAACTACGCCTGGCGTTTCGAGAGAGCGCGGCATCTTATCGTCAATAGTTTGCCCTCGTGTTCCTCGGGATACTTGATTTAATAGGATAATCGTATTTTTGTTAATTCAGTATCGAACGTTATATACGAATGTCGATAACAGAGGCAGGACCTAATCGACTGTACGAACAAGCACGAACATCTTTTTCATAATTCGCGATATCTTTTATAAAAAGATTTTATTATCAATTAATTAAAAATTAATTATTTTGCAAGAACGACTTCTATAATAAATATTTAATAATTGGATTTTAAGCGTTACGAATTGTTAGCGATATGCATAATTAAATTAAATTACTTTTCGTAGATACCGTACATTAAAATGAGGTCTATAAATACTCGCATTATATTATAATTGTCTCTCTAACAACATATTTTTATCGCGCTGCGTTCTACATGAGCTCACTCGTGAAATTCATTACTTTAGATCTCGTGCGGCATATGTTTCCTGAAGTTTCTTTTTCGCTGTAGAGAACTAAGAAGATCTCGGGTGGGCCATGAGACAAATCTGCGAGTGCAAAGCGGAGAATCGTCCCGAGGAGACGATCGCTAGCCCGTGACTGGTGAAAAGTAGACAGGATCGTAAGGGAGCCGACAGTCCGCGGCATATCGTCGCACGTTCTTTCTCGAATGGTTGCTTCGGTTGCTCTTTCATAAGACGATTACGTGCAGAAGAAGTAAAAAAAGAATTAAAAATGTCAAGTTGAAAAGTGGAGCTCCGTGACCGGTGCAAGCGGTCGGTGGAGGGTTAGAAGAGCATATTGAAAGAGGCATAAAAAGAAGGACGAGTGCCGAAGAAGGAAAAATCTCTGCAGGCACAGATAGGGACAGAGAAAGGGGGAGGAGGAACGAGCATCCTCAACGAGACAAGGCGAGTCGTTGAAGATTCGTCCCCCTCCCCCCGTTACCACCCCTTCCTTTCATCCCGTCGTCAGCCGTTTCTTCATTTTCCGTTACTCCTTGTACCATGGCTCGCGGAAAATCGCCCTTCGTCCCCGCGCGCTACAAGGAGGGCACGAAAACAAGTCGGAGACTTCGCAGAAGCGGAGATAGAGAAACGGAGGCTCTGCCTGCGCTGGCACAGGCGTAGACACCGTACTCGTTGGTACGCCGACATCGCGGTTTGCCTTTTACATTACATTTATTTTACTTCATTTTTCGCGGGATAAATGTCTTCGGGGCTTTGCCAGTCGGTTAGGAAAATGCTTTCATAATGTCCTCCTCCTGTGCCGATCTCTCCTCGTCCCGTCCCCCACCTCGCCGCGCTTCGCCGCGAGCCTTTAGTTTCTTTCTTCACCCGCGCACGCGGAACAGAGGAATAAAATAACCCCTACCTGCGTTTGTTACGTCTACCGAGAGGAACTAATATTGTGGATCTCGTCGCGGCTCAAAGCAAGTGGATATTCGGATATAGCGTCGCGTCGATGTTATTAACTGATAAAAAGACGATCTCAAGAGATGGACTTGTAATTTTTTACGGATTTTGTACTCAAGGACAAAAGCATAACTTGAAGAGATGTTGCAACGCTTGTGGAGATACCAATAGAAATTTATTTGAATTGGTTGATGAATAACGGTCATATCAATTATAGTATACGCATGTACCTTGAAAATGAGCTAATGGAAAACGATTGCTAACTTGAATTTAATTAATGCAAATTCAAAACTCGACTTATGAATTACGAGATTCTTCAAAGACACGCAAGCTCGCAATCCCAATTTTACCGAATATTTTTATCTCTCTTTTTCCGGCGAGGAAAAAGGAGAGATGGTTGATTCTGCGGCGGGACCAGATCGTTCTCTCGGTGGTAATTCGAAGGGAAGCTTTGGACGCTGCCGTCGCACCGTCGAGAATCGACTGATTGCGAGTCACGAGGGAGAAAAGAGTGCTCTACCCTCGAAGTTTAACGATGTTACCGGCCAAATCGGCGAAATAGTCCCAACATGACTTCTCTCTCGGTCTTAGTCTCTTATCCGCGTCAAATCCCGTTTCTCGCTTGATTCAGAAGTTCATTCCTCGTTAAACGAGAAGTCCAAAAAATACCCATCATCTATTTCTGATTACCGGAAATAGATTCTTATGTTATAATTGTGTGTAAAAATATTTGCGTCATTAAGAAACTAGAATAATATTATACATATATGTATGGATAATACACAGCACACACATGATGTATAAGCATCATGAGGAATGAATACATTAATTTATGTATAGATTATTATCGATATTTATACATATATATTTTACTTAAGGACCTGTGTGGATTTTTTTCTTTTCTAAATGTTTGAAACACATATAGCTCAGAAAATTGCGACGTTGATTTCTCGATAATAATAATTAAAAAAATTTTTTACTGAAAATTTATATGCATTGACATTGCATAATCGAAAATTTACGCAGTATCAAATTCAACGATTTAACGCAAGGGAAATTAATGTTGATAATGTTTTATTGATGTTACGATAACATTATCGATAAAATAACATTTTCATGCAATTTGTGTAACGGTGGCTTTATCCGGGATTTTCGTGTACCCAATTTTATTAATTGCATACGGTTATTAGCACGAGTTAGCGTCTCGTGCGTATATACAATCCCTGTTTCATGTATTAACTTTTTTCCCCTGTCATGCTTTCGTTATGTTTATTCGTTGAGTAAGACCCTTTTAATTAAATTGATATTAGTATGTCCTAAGATTATATATGTATATTAATGAAAATGTTGTTTAAAATATTGTGTACTTAATTACTGTAATATCAACAAATATCTGCGGGCATGATCATATCAGCATATATTCTGATATGTTTAACTATTCTTCATTATATTCATAATATTGTACTTTATTTTGTTTTACAAGTTATATACATATAATAAATAAATATATCATTATTACAAATTATTTACCAATTGGTGAACATGTTTTATCAAAAAATCTATGCGCGTGTATGCATTTTGTTATATGTATATGTAAGTGCACTATTATGACTACTGACATGAGAAAATATTGCGCAAACGACAGATTTATCTATTGTTATTTGTTATTATATTCGATTTTTCTCTATCGTGCCGCTCAATGAAGCTCAATCCGTAACGTGATTTTCGGAGGCGACACGGATATCGAAGTAAACTAATACTTGTCCACGACGCTACGTCCGGTCTCGTTAATTAAGCCGTGCAGAGGTTACAATGACGTATCGGAGATATGCAGCGTTTGAACTTTGATGAGAACGATGTCCGTATAGGGGTGGTTAATGCGGTGACACGCACTGGGACACCCCAGGAGGGAGTGGCCGAGCCCGGCCATCCTGGTCACTGCTCAGTCGATAATTACTTACCCCCGGCTTAATGCGGGGAGCTCATCAAACTGTGTGTGAAATATCGTTTTCGCGCGCGTATATGCCGTGTCGCCAACGTAACGACGAGATACATATTACGGGGCTCGCGGCCAAAATGCATCATGCTCTCGCGTCTGATATTAACTTAAATCATTAATGTCGAAAGCATTGTGTTGCAAAATTTTGAATAACCGTAAACGCCATTAACTTGCGACATATTTCTTTAAATAATTTTTTTTGTCTTCATTGGAAAGGTATTCTATATATTTTATGTAGTGTATTTACGTTATTTCAACTCAATACATCTCAATTTATCTTAATTTATTCACACTACAATTTTTGTTTCAGGTGTCACTTAACAACCTTTCGTCGTGATTCTTCTGATACGTGAGTACAGACAAATATTTCTTTATAATTACGCAAGATTGCACTATTAAAAAACTGTCGAAAAAAGTGAAATAAATGTGGAGAATTTATCTCGTGAAATTGTAACAATATAAATTAATCGAATTTATTATCTAGTTTAATTTTAATATAGATACATATATTAGAATACGTGCTGATGTGATTATGCACAGATATTTGTCGATATTATATATGTAATTAAGTACACAACCATTTTAAATATTAGCAATGAAATTATTTCGGAAATCTATTTTAACGCGCGAATGAATCTCATTGTCAGACAGAAGCGAAAAGAGAAGAATTCGAAAATAATTCTACATGAATGAAGATGCATGAAATGATACAGTCAAATACAATAGGGCGATAGCTATATGGTGGGCGGAATTTTATTTACCGAGAACTGCTAGCGGGGATTGAACTACACCTCCTACCACTGTCTCGCAATGAAGGAAGACAACCTCCACAACCTTTTCCAATTACAGGCACGAGATTGTGTCGCGGTACGGTATTGGCCCGACCTAGCCAGACCGTCTGGCTTTAAAAGTAACTGTGGAAATAATTAAGGAATTCGCAAAATTAAAAATCTATCCTATCCAACACATTGCGGCGAAGTTGCGGCAATCCTCTCACGATTTCCCGCTCTTTCTACTTCTCATCTTATTATAAGATGTATTAAAAGTGCAATGAAAAAAATCCGTCTACCTATCGCGAAGCTTATACCGTAAAGCCTAACGTATTTACCATATCGAAAGTTTGCATCTTTCATTAATAACTCAATTACAATCATATACCGACAGGTTATTAATGATTTCTAGCCCTTTGAAAGTTATTTGATTTTTTACGTCTGTTTTTAATATTTTTCATCGACAGTCTACTCATCAAGCGTTATAGCTTATGCTTATGCAAGCAGAGATAATCAATAGCGAATTATTACCTCTTGAATTATTTCTGACAATAATTGATCCTGTTTACTCGTCTGTTTACTCGTCTAATTTGCAACAATATGAGTTAGATTATTGACTTTTGTTTTTTTCTAAATAAGATAAAATTGAGTAGTAGGTATTTAATACTGCTTTATATTAATGCTTGTAAAACGGAATCCAAATTTGATGCCAACGAATTTCACGTAGATGAAATGGAGCGTTAAGCGATAGTAGCGCGATAAAATGAATTTTGGCATACTCTTCCGCGATCGCTTCGATTCCTATTCAAGGGGTCCTTATTCTCCCTCAGGAACGTAGAATCGTCTGCGTGGTCTCTGGAAGTCGGCAAAGTTTTATTGATCGAAGCTGCGTACGTGATCGGAATAGAAATCGCTGCACCTCGATCGCGCGCTCGCGGATCACTTTATAGATGTGTAAGCGACGATATAATGTAAAGCTTTTTTCTTGAACAAATTAAATGTCTTTGCACCAAAAAAATGTTTTTAGTAAAATAAGTTGAAAATATGTATTTTAATCTAATTTACACTTTCACTTTAAAAGAAATATCTTTTATTTCACGAAACTCTCATTTTTAAAATTTTATATTTTATAATTAATTATAAAATGTACGATTTTAATTCCTCACGACGCAACTTTGTAAATCACTTAATTACTTAAATTATTTAGAATCATTTAGAAAACACAAATGATTCTTATTTCCAATTATACGTTATAAAGAAGATTTTTATAGTTTATTAATTTTATTATTAATTTTTATGTTATTAATTTAATTGTTAAATATTTTTTCTTAAATTACATACAAATAGGACTGTTACAGTCTCATTATTTGTCGAATACGTTTTTTAAAACCGTATAATTAAACTTTAAAAGTTTATGAACAGATACCATATCGACTCGCTTTCTTCGACAGCAAACATGTCGCGATAAATTTTCCGATATCGTCAGGGGTGTGCTCGAGTTACACACAACCGGTAAGGTCGTAATATCAATTAGTAAACACAATTACTGGCCAATTACCGTCGAACCGTCTGGCCAGCCGGTGGCCACGGTAGCCCTGATTGGTTGACTTCATGTTCTCTCTATGATGCATTTTGTTACATTATTCAAGGTATACAGTCAAAATATTACTTTCTTATGCACTGAATATGACCGCCCTACAGGATGTTTTAATTTATACATAAAGGATAAAAGAATATTTTAAAATAAAATATTTTAGAATTTAGAACAAAAGAGAGTTATAGTGATTCTTAGAAAGATATATTAATGTCTCGGATATGTTGTGTGTTGTATGTGTATACAATCGACGATATATGTATAATGTAAGTAATGAAATATGTAACACGCGTTCGTTAACCCTGGAATACCACACCTATTTTCTCGTCACGCAAACAGCGGTTTTTTTTTTTGCTATTGTTTCATTCATGCATTAGAACTACAATTATTGTTCTTATTTTGCAAATATATAAAATGATATATCAAAAAGATTTTAAATACCACAGCTACATACGTGTATATAAAGTCGGTTTCTAATATGCTACTTAACTACAAAATCGATGTTAGACGCACTTGGTAATGATACATTTTACTATACATAAATTTGTGATATTCAATATTTATGAATGTAAAGAAAATAATAGACGTCTAGCATTATCGAAGATTTGACGCTCAATAATTTTCCTAATAGAAACGAGACAGGAGAGTCGAATGCTCATCAGCAAAAAGTAGGTTTTGGCCTTATAATCGATCGTAATGCGATATCAACTGCTATCCCGCGCGTCCCGGGATTTAATTGCGCGTTTAATTTATTCCAGGAGAGCCGCTTTCCGTAAGCAGGCGAGCGCGCAAGACGGTCACGGAAACGCGATTACTCGATTTCGCCGCGTTCTTATAACGAAGCGACGAGTAGACGACGAGTATTGCGTAAGCAGCCCGATCTTGCCGACCCCTTGAAATCGAAGAAGGCCGTAACTGTAACGGTGGCCGTTGCCTCCTCGATGCGTGCTTCTCTCACGGCTCGCTTTATTACACCGCTTCTCTCTGCCTTCACCGGCTTTCGCTCGACAGAGCGACGCCTCCTATTCCATTCCCCAACTCCCATAATGTCGTCGTTGTCCGTCGTCCTCTTTTCTTTCGCGATACTATATCTCAAATCAATAGACACTTTTATGCAATATCGTCTTTCTAACGTAACACGACGTCGCTGTCTTCAAATTCCATAGCCCTTTCATTTCTTTAAAAAAAAAATTTTTTTTTTTAATGGAAGATTGTAGTTCAGAATAGTGAAACTTGTTACTACATATGTACCTTTGTCCGTAGCGGTCATGTAATCACTCGATTTATATCATTACTCTTCGTACGCTAAACAAGAACTTTTTTTTTTTATTAAGAAAGAAATATATATTCTCTTAATAAATTTCTCATAATAAATAAAATAATCGATATACTATTATGTATGTCTTAGCATTTCTTTCCCATTTGTATACGATTATTCATTCACGCTGCGTATTGTGGAAGTTTCTTATCGGCCGGATATTAAACAGACCGTGGCATCCGGTTATTGTAGCGTTTTATGCATCGTCCACGAGGATGTCAATTTTTCCGTTCGATCGAAGAGGTGCCCACCCCGCCTGTGGGTGGTGCTGCTCAGCTGCTCGCTTCAGTTAAGCATAGAGAGGTCTTGGCAATTAATTTCCGTGGCGTTTTAGTTTACACGCTTGCCTCCATCTTCTCTTCAAGCGGTTTCTTTCCCTCTTACTTCGACGGTTAAATGACATTTTTCTCAAATAGACGGGCATACAGAACATATACATAAATTTCTTCTAATACATTTGTACGTTATCATCAACGGGTAATGTTTTACATTGTAAACAGTAAAGCATGTAATGCAGTGTAACAAGATAATTATAATTATCAAAGTGATCGGAGTTAACAAATAGGAATGTAACTGCCTTTAACGAAAATTACGATTACAATTATTACAATCATTTTTAGGCTTACGCTAAGCTCTATTAATACCCCGATACATATGCGTTATCTTGATGCTCATCCCTATCGTCATTTCTCGCAAAACGCGCCAAAGCGCTCAACATCCACCATGTCACTACTTCATAGTCACATTGAATTCCATTTCGTGTTCATTAAACGCGTATTTGTGTTTCCGCCGTCGCTGCTTCCGCATGCCTCTTGCGATATATGTTATTAATTATGCGCGGTCGGTCGTCGATATGTCAGCCAATATAGGGACGGATGAAGCCGAATTCGCGTCGCATAGATTTTACGCACGCTAAAATGACTATTAACCGTATTTGCAGCGGGAACAAACGCCCGGATATATTTAGTTCCATTTTCATTTATCGTGAAAATATGTATTTCGGCTTGGTTATATGGAAAGATCAACTGTTGTCAATAATAAAGACGCATATGCTATTTTTAGATCAGTGCACGCGAGGACACAAAGCTTTTTCGCATACGTTTGACTCGCGTTACTATTAATTAAATTACGCGCTGTTATTCGGATCATAACGTTAACTATTTAATAACAATTACTACCTTGATAATCCTCATAAACTCAATGCGGCAACGTAGAAGGAGCGAGGAAATGCGAGGGGATGCGAGGGGTTCGGAAAAAGTTGGAAAGGGGTGGTTAGACGTTACGAGGATTTACGAGCGGTCCTATTTCACGCGTCTAACCAGCTGCGAGGACTTGCTACTAGTGGGGTCAGCGAATGTAGAAAGGAACAACGAAAGGATGAAGGAAGATAGAAAACACGAGGTTAGAATCAAAAAGTGTATACGAGTCGTATATACACGGTGTATCAGGTTTATTTAAAATTGACTATAATTTGTCTTATAAAAGTGTTCAGTCCTATAATTACACGGTTGTATTTCATTGAACACGAAGAATTCTTTATTAGGTTAAAAATCGAGTTTTTTTAAATCAATATTTATATAATAAAATGTTATATTTTTGTACTGAACTCTTGAAAATAGATTCTACGTTTCCAGAATTTTGATTCAAGTATTCGTCAGATCGATTACATAGAGACCTTTAATTTGGAATGCGAAAAAATTATTGGAAAATAGATCTTCCGCACAACTTTCGCTAAGCGAAGAGCGCTGTGTAGGAGTTTGCAAAAGAATCTGTAAATATAAAAGAGAGATGCGGTAAAACCAAGCACTCCGTGTATAGAGCCGCGAGGCAATAGTTTTCAGCTACCAGTAGTCATTTGTAACTCGAAGCTGGCGAGAGGTCGGGTTTATCACCGCCATAAAGATCTCAGCTTCCTCGGTATTTTGTGAGCTATACTAAGCGAGTAGTTAGCGAAGTGCGAAGCGCCGACCACTCGTTGTCGTCGCGATTTATGCAAATTAGTAGTCGGCATAGCTTCTTACAGGAGACAAAATCTTGCATCCTCTCTTAAGGATTTCTGCTCTTTTTTTCTTCTTTATATGATTTTATTATGAAAGAACAAAAATATTGATTTTTATTTAATCACAATTAAAGCGATTTTTGCATCTCACTGCAATCGTAATGTTTATTCATTTAATAATTAATGCTTTTATAAAATTATATTATATCTAATTATATCAAAGCGATCAAAGATGATTTAACCATTTTTTTTATCTTGACATTTACATGACATTTATACTGATTTATTATATTTAAAAGCTTTTCAAATACTTATAAATAATTACTAATTATTCTTTATGACAATATATCTTAATGAAGTTGATGATTTTTTTTATACATCTTTCAGTACTGATGTGTTTATGAGGTACGGCATAAATCATTTATAACGTATACACAATGTGTATGTACATATAAATATCTTGTAGTTAACACTCGTTGTTAGGTTATTAAAATAAAAAAAAATTATGAATAGTGCTAGAAAATTATGCATTTATTTCACAAAATTTTTCCATGTTGATTAATTATATTACCTACATATTATCTTCCTTTACACAATTGAAAATGTAGAACTCAGCATAATAATTGGTGATTCAACCCCTACATTTCATTTGAGTTAGTTGTAACGAGCGCATAGTTAATCGTCAATAATATAGAGCCGACCTGCTTTTAGCAAAATTTGATTATAAGTTTAACTGCCGCTATAAAGGTGTTACTCTTCTGAAATTATATAATCTTTAGCAAATGTGATACGACGATTTCTCTGTCTGTATTTATCGCGCAACTTATACAAATGAATTATTCCGTAAATATTTATTCTATAATATACTAATGTAAAAACAAAAAATATCAAATTAAAAATTGGTGAAAGTAATATTTCTTCGTTTATTTTCGTTCAAAAGAGAAAGACTTGAATATTTATATGTCGTTTTTTTCAACAATAAAAAAAAACATTAGTTGCATTTCAGACTTTGTCCTTTTTGATCGATTTACAGTGTAATAAAGCTCTATTCAGTGAACTGGTAAATTCATGATACGGCGTATGTGCATTAATGCGATGAGTACAAACACCGAAGTCATCAATCTACTACATTACGAGGAAGTACTCAGATCTAAAGGCCATACTTCACTTTGCGTTCGCTGTATTAGCTTGATGAGTATCATGGATGTTCCTGTCTAGCTGTCTGGTCAATAATTCTTCCTCTAAGCAGGACATTCATTGCAACCTCGTTAAGTGATGATAAAACCGCCGCGATATTGACCGTTTGCAATTACGATATAAATTATCTTTTCTAAAATAAAATTGTGTGCATATTTAAGAAATGACACTGTATGTCATTTCTTATATAATAAGAAATATCACATTTTTATATGCTTTCAAATCATCAATATTTTTTTAATATGCTGACTTTTATTTCATATCGTCCGGATTTTTATCATCGTGTTATTTAATTTACAATTAGTCTCTCTCTCTCTCTCTCTCTCTCTCGCATCAGAAAGTAATCATCCCTTTCGTGCATAAATTCCCATATGAACGTTAATAACTCCATGATTATCTAGAGTTGTAATTGCGATATCTACTAAGTAGTCCACTATGCGGCTTAGCTGCGACGCTTGATTATGTTAATAACTTCATTTAAAGGATAGCACAAGTTCGACCAATCCCGAAGCCATCTTGGAAATTTTATTCTCGACAGAAATGCGTCGAAGCAGCTTATTAACAAAGTTAAATTGAGCAAAGTTTCTGGCTCTGATTACCCGCTTGCGCAGGCTAGTTCAGTTTTCAACAGCGGCGAGTTTACTTCGCTAGGCAGTAAAGCAGTTTCCCATTATCTTATAAAGATTTATTTGTACATATTTGCCGGAACATCATCTCATTGAACGTTATGTAATCGATATACCTACCATCTATTCGGCTATCGCTTATACAGAGAAATTTGAATTAATGCTTTGTTTCGTTGCACTAATAATTACCGCTTAATTTAACGTCGATTCAATAACAGCTACGATATAATATCTTTGATCAACTTTATTTAATCATAATGCTGATGTTCTCAATATCATCTTCTTATCAATCTCGTTCAATTCTTATCAGTTCTTTCTTAACCAAAAGAATAGAACAATATCATATGAAAAATCGTCTGGTTGAAATTTTTGCAGTATCACCACTTGAGTTGTCCCCGCGCAGAAAATCACATACCTATATATGAGCATGTTTGAGAGAGATGCGTCACCACGTTATCTCAATATACATATGTCATCTTTCGAGGATGATAGAACGAAGACGATGCACGGCTACGTTTGACCTTCGCAAAGTTTGCAATCTCTTCCACTTGTGCAACCTGTTGCCTCGCTGGCAAAAGACGGCTTTCAAACGTACCACGATGAAAATCGAATAGAATGCGACATGCGGCACTTGTGCTTTTACCTTACGGATATGATCATTTCGCGCGAATCCTTAACGCAAAAAACCAAGTTAATACAGCTTACTATAATTACATTGAACGCTTATATTTTGTAGTTATAAAATATATAGAGATGATAGAAATAAATATATAGTGCGTTTCCTATAATTATATAATACTCAGCATTATTGCTTAATATTGCATAATTTTTCACAATTAATGATGAAAACATTACTATAATGAGAATAAGATATATTATTATCGAGCATCCACTTGTCGATTCAGCGAAATCACTGTACTGATACCGCGATTACTGTGCTGTAAATTGTTTTTTTTTTTTCAGTACATCTCGTTTGATAAAGTACTCTAATGTACGAAGCATTTCTAAAATAAGCTGCGCACGATACATATGTGCAACTGGCACATAAAAAAGAATTATGAGGAAAGAACAGGTGACAAAGTCGAGCGTAAGCTATTTTTGACAGTGAAACCATTTTTCAAGACTATATCAGGTTCTAGAGAAAGATATGCGTATATACTAATTGAAATAATCTTGATAAAATAATATTGTCTCTTGATTTGGCTACATTTTTAATTCTAATACCTATATAGGTAAAATTCCGTTATGTATATTTTATATTTATTCAATTTTTATCGCTTTATATTAGTTCTGTCTTATAGCTAATATTTTTAATAAGTATCATTTTCATCGCTAATGTAACTAATTGTTCCAAAGAGAACTTAGTTTCATATATCCAACAAAATCTTATTTTTAACATTTGTCAATTGTACTGTGTTAAATTTTTTCGTGCAAGTTAAGTAAAAATGGCCAAGAATAGGGACATTAATAATTTGGGGAGTCATTTCCGCGCATACAATTCCCATTCTCATTCTAAAGCTTTTTGTCCTTTTCGGGAATAATTTATAAGGAAAAATAGGGATCATAGACGAGCTGCACAAAGAAAAATAACGAAGAGGGGCACAGGTGAGAAACTAAGTCAGACGGTATTTTGACAATACGATCATTTTTCAAAGGATGAAAGTAGAATGGTAGAGTCAGTCATATCTTGCACTAGCTCGACCTTTGCGTCGAAATCGCACACGGTGTGCGTGCCATGAGCTTTCGAATGTCTACCATTTCTCATGAGACAACACTGAGCTGCACAAACATATGCGTAACAATATCTTCCTTTTGAATATTTATACTGGTCTCAGAAGATAAAAATGATTATGTATCTAAGATACCGTCTTGTTACATAATAAGATACGAAATAGAAAATGTGAACTGCAAAATAGCTCTGTCGAAAGGAGCTAAAAGTTTCTATTAAAGTAATTGTTTTAATTTTATTGTAAATGTAAATAAAGCTATATATCAATCTTAATAAATCAATTCTAAATATAAATTGATAAATTTTACTTGTGTGTATAATGCTACATATATCAATTATATTTTACAAATGATTTATGAATTCTCGCGTTTGAACAATTTCTCGCAAGTCGTTTAAATTCAACGAAGACATCACTTAATCATTATTTTAAATGCGTCAAACGCTGTTGTTGTGATCTTTCTGCGAAAGAATCGAGTGTGGAATTTTCCGTATCCACTGCGTATTGCGAGCGTGCTTTGCAGTCTGTAAAGAGGCATAAAACATTTATATTCTATTATTTCTCAGAACTGTGTTCCGGAGGATCATATCGCGAGGCAATCAAAGTGAGCACGTGCATGGTTAATATGCTTTCTTCTACTGCATTTGTAGCATTCGATGGTCGCTCTCTAGGAAGTTGATGCACGCTAATAAGAAAATGTTTTTTCACTCTTGCGGAACTCTATCTACACGGTGCATCTCTCTCTCTCTCTCTCTCTCTCTCTCTCTCTCT
>NW_012027490.1:817451-839102 GCF_000956235.1 Wasmannia auropunctata
TATATATATATATATACACGCGTGTGTCGCGACGGAGACCCTCACCTGGGACACAACAGGTTATATAAGGTCGGGTATACCCAAAGTATCCATTATATCGAGCACGATATCTTCGGTACCTGGTCGTTAGAGAGAAGAGCATCAGAGTCCGCGCGGCCACGAAGAAGAGCGCGCTCTCGAGGAAGAAACTCGTTACGTTTATACACAGAGTGGAAAGGGGTGGACCGTAAAGTGGCCTTTGTCATTGGAGACTTCCTTGAAACTGGTCGCGGGATCTCTTTAGGATCATTGAATGCTCTCTCCTCGGTGCCTCTCTCTCTCTCTCTCTCTCTCTCTCTCTCTCTCTCTCTCTCTCTCTCTCTGTACCATGTACGCGCGCGATGTGCGTATGTACGTATGTTTGTATATGTGTGCATGATCCCGCGCGCACATATTCTTCCTGTTATTAACAATGCAAATGGCTTCAGACAGCGGCGCCAGGGAATAATGCACAAGCACGGTTGCGTAAACAAAATACAGAAAAATTGCTCAATTTCGCGACTGAGAATTGCTTACCTTCCGGCCGCCAAGAGACTGTCATTCTTTAATAATGTATACATTTAGTCCAACGTCAGACATTATCATCGCCGAAAGCTAAACAATGCGTCAAAGCTAACCAATAATTTGGAATAAATGATAATTTCGCTATTGTGTCAGTTGCTCGTTTACTGCACATACACTCATATCTGACATCAACACACTCCGTTTACACATCGTTATTCAACGATAGATCATTATGCACAGATTCTATTGTAATCTGTTCGAATAATTAACGTTTTCGATATTAATCCTAATGCTAGTACAATTGTTTTGCAGTACGATCCGGATAGACATGATCGAGACTATTTTTATGATACCATCTACTGTTTTCTAATTTACAACCGGTATATGATTAATAATATGTGGATATAATTGATAATAATTATATTTGAACTCAACAAGAGAATGAATAATTCAAAGGATACACTCAAAGGAAATTGAGAGTTTTATATATTTAAAATTAAGTAATTTATGCCTAGATTGATATGCGTAAAACGTGACATATTATGTTAATGAATATGACATTATTAGAAATAATTTCGATAAATCAATCAAATGAGTTCTTGATAATTTTTTAAATCCTTATCCCCCTCGCGGAGTCACTCATATCCAATTTGCCATATTACATAGTTGTCAAAATTACATAGTTTCGCCAATTGTTATTTTGTTGCCTTTTAATCGTATACTATAAGGTTGGAGCTAAGTAAAATTGCGATTGAAAACCGCATACATCTCACTACGATGTAATCCTTTAATAGAAGCGCGAATGACAAAAAAATGACGACGGGAAATAAGAGTTAAATTTCTGCCTAGAGCTACAAACGAAATATAATATACATTTATAGTATATACTAAAATTATAAAAAGAGAGAAAATATACATACATATCATATTTATAATATGTATGTATTATAGTGCGGAAAATCTGAGATTTCCATAAGTACAAGCAAAAATATAAAAAATCTTTTGCGCGAGGAATAATTGCATAAGATCGATCAATCGTTTGCGAAAGGAAAAATGAGAAACGCTCATCAATTGCACGTGATATTCGGCGATGGAGTTTCGGTCTCGTTTCGCGTCCCATTGCTCGGGAGAAGCACGTGTATGTGCACGCGACGTCGCGTCGTGTCGTTCGCTTCGGAAGCTGGACAGGGAGTTGTGATCGATCGGGTCATCAAACATCTTGCCATATTGTCGGCTGAATCCCTGGTAGTGGAGGGTAAGGGCGAGAGACTCACTATTTTTATTACGCGGTTTAACCTGACGGCGATTGCATCGACCGGAGACTGATGACGTTTTCATATATGACCGTGGTGAAAGACCATACAAAAAAAAACCCATGAAAGCGAGATTATTTTAGAGTTCCACAACCATTCTACAACCTTCTCTGATCGTTGATTTGTCCGCGTCCAGAAAGGCCAACTTTTTGAAAATAAAGGTGGCTGTAAACGAGAACAAGAATTATAAATACTTTGCACGCTGCATGTTTATACGTGTATTACGTACGTTAATGAGAGTAAGATGGCATTCTTCTATAATATCTTTTTACATTATGCAATATTGAAATTGAATGTATTCTCTTTCTCTTTTATACTTTCATATGATTTAATTAATCTAAGAATCTCAAATCAATTAAAAAAAGCACGAAACTATTGATTTGTATTACGCTGGACTTACGAAATACTGATGAATCTATGGAAGTTTAAGAAATAAAATACACACATTTATTGCTTATTTAGCGATATTTATGTAGCCAAGATGACAACGTGTAGTAACTGAGATCGAAATAGCAACGTTATTCTGATATTCGCGTAAAACAGAAAAGAAAAGAAGTATATTGCTATTAGAAGGACATATTTGCATTGGCAAAGTTAATTAAGGATGAGCGATAACGGATTACTTGTACATTAGCAATGGCAAAGCGCAACAAAGAACAATAAATAATGGACCGGCTGTCTATCCGAATACGTTGCAGAGAATATCGCACGCGGGTTATCTCACGCGAAGAGCCGCGACATAAGTATGCATGAAGTTAGCTACGGGTCGTCTGAAATATTAAGCAGCTAGACTCTTCATGCTGAGGTCTGAAAACTGTTTACCCTGGAGGGCACGACAGAGAGAGGGTCGGAGCCACCGTTAAAACCACGGCCGACTACCTACTCCGTTTGATAAATAATGCGGTTCGCATTTTGCGCGCGAAAACTTTCGGATATCGAGCCGCGCGACGGCAAAACGGGATCGGCCGCTGAAAGCTGCGTGCGTGTTAAAACCGCATCGCGTTGCAGCGTGCCGCCATCGATTCGGGAAACAATCTTGAAGATGTACAATTTACCAGACAAGATCTCTGATCACGAAGAATTCGCATCACGTAATTAAAAATCTCATAATATATCCATATCAATAATGGATGTACATATTTGTGTCGCATTTATATCGATGACGATCGATGATGATCTATCTGTACCATATCTAGCCATTGTCTAAATGTTATAACAATTGCCGCTGGCGGCCAAAGTTCTAGCGACTCGAGGCGAGGCGACGCGACGATGGAAAGTACGCGCTGGCGTTTGCCGTCGATCGCAGTTCCGCGGCGTGCGCACAACGAAGATTGCGAAGTTTCACCGAGGATTCCTTACAAAGCCTGACTTATTTAGCCCCAGGCCCATGATGGGCGCCACCTCTCTATACCCCCCTTCGGTCCCGCCGCCCCTTTGACTTGGTTTGCACCGTTGGCGGAGTACGTCGGTAGGGGGTACTCCGAGAGGGCGAGGGGGAGGAGAAGGCGAACAGGCGGAAGAGGAAGGTTGCAGGAGCGAGCTTGAAAGGACGAAACGCTCTTTTGTCGGTGCCCTCTACACCGCAGAACTTTATTAATTGCGCGTTTTGTTATGCAGATTCCTGCAGAGCCAGTCTCAGTCTTCCAACTCCCGGCTCTGCCCGGAGCAACCTTGTCTGCCGGCCCGCGCGACCCCATTAACTCTCCGTTGGATCGCGAGAGTCCAGACCCCGCCTTTAAAAGATTACCCTCGAATTCATTGCCTTCAATTGGGAAAACTTTGTGCGCATTCTGCAACGATCTTTCCCACCATCATCGTCACCGTATTCCTCGTTCCTTAGATATCCAAATTGCGTTGTGCAATTTCGTTCGTAGATAAATCTTGGATAATAAATCGACTTGTATGTGATGCTGTTATGATGTGTCTTCAAATACTTACGATATCCTTGACTTACGTGATGTTTATTAAGGAGTCAAGAGATATAAATTATCTACGAATGACGTTTTATATGGAAATGTGATCAACAGCTGCATTCATGATTACGTTAACAAATTGCAGTTTTCTATTGAAATTCTATTGATTTCAAAATTTTTTTAAAAATTTCGGTTGATAAACGAAATTCTAATATCATCATTGTATATTGAAGCACACCTTAACTGCGTTTTTCTAGTGTTTTATACATCTTTACATGTAAATACTAATTGTAAAGAAAAACAAGTTAAACAATATATAATAACATATATATGCATACATTTTACGCGAATATTTGGGTATGCGCACTTAGCACTCTAATTAAGAGGCCGAAATTACCGATTTATAACCATTATTACCGTTTATGTACATGACCGATTCATACACGCACACATCTCTCTCTCTCTCTCTATCTGATTGTGAGTCATTCTTGTTATAAGGATAATCTGTAATTCTCGTTACAAACTGCATACAATAAAACATGATGGTCTCGAAATCATTGACTTCCGAATGCTTTGTTCTCAAGCTGATTGCGCTGTGATCGTAGCGGCAAGCTACTCTCTCGGACGCACCGATAATTAGCCCATTAGGAAATTAAAAGTCTAACTGCTGGAAAGGCGAAGTGGTGTCTGTTTCGTCCGAAGCGCGTTCTGTTACGACGCTAGTCATTACTCCTGTCTGAGCCAAAACGAAATATTCCTCCGGGAAATACGGCATAAGAACCACTTAAGAGCATCGGCTTCCCGTTCACTTTCTTCTCTCGGTTTAGTCCCTCATTCATTCGAGTCATAATAATCGTGACGCATCAAATACCGGTTGTTGCGGTTGATGCAAGTTTTTTCTCAAGTTTTTACTATTACACCATGCAAAGAAACTGAACAGATTCATCAATACCAATGAAATTTGCGACCAACGATGTGAAAAACATGAAATGTAGCAAGGTAATTGAACTATTAGAGTAGCGATATAAGTTAGCGAAAATAATTACATACATGAATTTTTGTGTTTAATAATTTTATGTTTCTTTTTCTTTATCGAATGTCTATGAAAAGGAAGAAGTGATATATAGAATAAAAGATGAAAAAAGACATAAAAATATATTAAAGAGAAAGAATTCGAAATCCATTGATGTGGCAGCAGAATATCGCGTCAACTGAAAAGACTCGACGATAACTCCGCTAATATCGAATATTCCAAAAGTTTCGTTTCCCTTCTTCGTTCTCCTTCTTCCGGTGCGAGAATAGCATCGTGCTTCGAGGTGTTTCACGTGCCTGTTGCGTTACAGAAGCTCGCGCGGCGCGGTGCGGCGCGGTGAGGCGCGGTGAGGCGTCTCGCGTGCGCGCGCGCGCTTGTATATTAAATGGTGTTCACGGTTCACCAGTCAAATTGAATCCCGGGCTATTGGCAGATTCTCAATAAGCTTCAACAATGGACTCTGTTACACGAGCCCCACATCCTCCGGTCCGTTCTTTCTGTTCTCTTCGTCTCGCCACCCGTCGTACTTTCGCGTTCGGCACGTTCTCGCATTTCTCCCCAGGAACGTATCCATCGTGCTTCGCGTTATTGAGGTTTCATTCCTATAGTTTGATATCCTTAAAAGTGTTCACCGACAAAGTGCTCGAGATGATGGTTTTTAATTTCTGAAACACGTTTAAATATTCTTCATAATCTTGGATTCAAGATTTTTGGTCCCCGATAACGGCGATAACCATATATTAGTCATCAATGTTAGAAGCGAAAAATTCTGTCAAGCTTTCTCTCGCACTTATAGATTTAAATTAAATTTTTTACGTGTTTTATGTATCACTACTTGCATTTAATTATATAAATTAATAAAATATGATAAAATTTTTAATTGCCTTGCATTAGACACAATAAATAAATGTCTAATTCAATTTATGTGTTTTATATTTTCAACTAGAAATAGATTATGATCATGACAATTTATCAAGATTTAGAGCATCTGTTAATCGAAAAGAAAGTCTTTTAATAATTCAAATATTTAGTTAATCTAATTATTTAAAATTTCAGCAAAGTAACGAAACTAATTATTTTGAAGGTTATTGTGATTGAAGTAAATACGTTTAGATACCTACTGCTTCTTTCTGTCGACTTTCAATTATGAATTGTATGTTGAACTGTCTAAAACTTTTGAATCAGAAAATAAATTGTAGATGTATGCTTGACAACGTAACATATACTAATGATTTGTCAGAATGATCGCTAAACTATATACGATAGCTAATAGAGGAAATAAAAAAGTATAATCTTTGAGCATTTATCATAAGTTATAATAATGACGAAAATTTATGAGTTTTTAATGCAATTTGAATTTTCCTTCGAATTAATCTGTGTTAATACGCACACACGTGTACTACACAAGGAATATTACGATATGAGATATTACATTTGGATTAAGATAATGCGGGCGAAAGCAACGTAAGAAAAGGGGAAATATCAAGCTGTCACATTTTAAAGAATTTTTACGCACGGTCGACATTTCGTTTGCCGATATACGCAAAGAGCGGATGGCGCGTGCATTGTCTGGACGGGGTTAAGAGGGTTAGACCGAGTTAGGGATGTCATGGGAGGGGTTGAGGAGGTAGGAGGTAGGAAGTAGGAAGGTATCGGTGTAATGAAGAGCGACAGTGGCGCCCCTAGCCATCGCTAATTTGCCGCTAAGTGCCTGGCTTTGTTTCCGTACGGTGATCCCATCGTTCGCAATATCCTGGATCCAAGGCGATGTTCCACGGTGTTTAAGAGAGAAAGCCAAATAACCTGCGGTATTACTCGGCAATCTAGTATAGATCGGATTTGAGAAAAGAGATGACACCGACGAGAAGCAAACATACCCGAGAAAAAGGCTAAAAAGCGGCGAGATATATTTTTAATATTAGATTGCCGAATCAAAAAGAAAAGTCACTTAAAATATAATCTAGTCTAGTTGCTTTGGTCCGAGAGATTTTATAAAAAAATAAACATACAATGGAAGGATGTCGAAAACTCAATAATTTTTCATATTGATTATGTTTTATATAATTTCCTACTGCATTACTTTGCCTGGGCAAAGTGATTTCCAATGACACTATTGAACGGTACTGAAAGTAAGTATTTTGACAAATTGTTTATCACAAATTGCAAGGATTGTTAAAATTATAATTTATTAAATCGTAGCAGTAGTGAGAGCATTTTGCAAAACTACTATAAATTGAAAATTATCGCGAGTTTTTATGCTTATAATTTATCTTAGAATTATTATTTTTCATTTGCCTCATATTTTACTATCATCATAGCAGTTAACTGTGATATAAGGAAAAACGTATATTGCTGCACGATACGATTAGACATTAAGTTACGCGATATCAGTAAACGTTTTCCACTTTCGCTTTCTATCAGTGACGAAGGTTTAATCACATGTTATCTAACGTAAACCGACCAAATGGCACCGATTATATAAAAGGAAGCAATCGCTCACAATCGCAGCAGTCGTTGGTGTACTCGTGATCTAGCGACATTGAGAGACTAAACGATAAGCGTGCTGCATTGAAACGTCTCGTCATCATGGACACTTGGATACTGTTGTCTCTCTTAGCTGGCGCCATTGCTGTTTATTATTATTTCTTTAAGAACTTAAGCTTTTTCGAGAAATATGGGATCATACATGTATCACCAGTGCCTGTTGTGGGTAATATGGCGCCCGTTTTTCTCCGCCAAAGTTCGTTGGCCGAGCTTATTCAAAAAGTCTACAATCTAAATCAAGACGCCAAATATGTTGGTTTTTTTGACGGTATGAATCCGGTCGTGATGATTCGCGATCCGGATCTCATCAAAACCATCGCCGTTAAAAGCTTCGATTTGTTTCCTGATCATCGTGGTTTCATCGACGAAGTTAATGACCCTTTGTTTGGCAAAAATTTGTTCTCGCTTCGTGGAGACAGATGGCGGGATGTGAGGACTCTACTAAGCCCTGCTTTTACTTCCAGTAAAATGAAAGCCATGTTTAAATTGATGTCCGAGTGTGCTGACAATTTTACTGACTTTCTTTCCAAGTTACCTGCGGACAAAAATGTTATGGAAATGAAGAACATCTTTACTAGATACACGAATGATGTAATTGCAACGTGCGCTTTTGGAATCAGCGTTGATTCTATGAGAAATCCTACCAACGAGTTCTACGTTTATGGAAAGGACGCTACGACTTTTAGCACTCTACGCAACATAAAATTCTACTTCGTTAGAAGCATGCCAGTCATCACCAAAATGTTAGGTTTAAAATTTGTTGGCGATCACGTACGTCGATTTTTCAAGGATCTCATAAGCAATACGATACACACCAGGGACGCGAAAAATATCGTACGGCCAGACATGTTGCAACTAATGATGGAAACTAGAGGAAAAAGAGGACCCGGAAAGGAACTGACAATCGAGGATATGACCGCGCAAGCGTTCGTCTTTTTCTTTGGCGGTTTTGATACTGTCTCTAACTTGATGTGCTTCGCTGCTCACGAAATCGCTGTGAATCCCGACGTTCAGGCAAAATTGCGCGACGAGATAAACGAGGTTCTAAAGACGACCAACGGGGAATTGACGTATGACGCGCTGAATGAAATGCAGTATCTGGACGCAGTGGTCAATGAGACTCTCAGGTTGTGGCCCATAGCTATTTTTCTGGATAGAGTAAGTGTGGAAGACTTTGAACTACCTCCAGCACTGCCCGGCGACAAGCCTCTCCTTTTAAAGAAAGGATCGAGCATTTGGTTCCCTGTTTTCGGTTTGCATCGGGATCCAAAGTATTTTGAAAAACCAAACGAGTTTCATCCCGAACGTTTTTTGGATGAGAACAAGAAAGATATAAATTCAGCTGTATATGTTCCATTTGGACTCGGCCCAAGAATGTGCATAGGCAACAGATTTGCGTTATTGGAGACCAAGGTTATGTTATTTCATTTGTTAACTCGTTGCGATTTAAAAATGTGCGCGAAAACTCCGCATCCGCTGCGATTGTGCAAGCAAAATTTTGCTTTGATGGCAGAAGGAGGATTTTGGCTGAAGATTCAACCCAGAGACAATGCTAATAATACTATTGTATTTTCTAACGGTGTTAATGGTAGTGCGACTAACGGCCATATTTAAATTCACAAGAATTGCGAATGAAATTTGCATTTATAAATATAAATTCGACGCAATATCATTTAACCGAGAGAAATGACGCTCGGATTGATTTGGATATGCACGCACAAATATTGTACAAATAGTGTTTTGCTTTAAATAAGATTCTCGTTAAAATAATCGAATCAACTGCAATAAGCAATAATGCAAACATATGTGTATAATAATGTAAACATTTGCTCAGAATTTTATTGCTCCACTTTATCATTAACATTTCATGGATATTGAATATACTGTTAATTCCTAATCTGATCACTTATATTGTTTAGTACTTCAATGAATAATTTGATATAATGAAAAATTTTTTGATGAATTAATTTTAAGTGTATTTTCTGTATATTAAAGCAAAATTAAAATTATTTTAAATACATGTGAGCTGTTGCGATGGAAATTGCATAGAAAATGAAAGATTCTTTTTCATATAATAATAAATTACAATAAAATGGAAGAATATTACAACAAGGTTATGATACGTAGAAAAAAATTGTATAAAGATATTAATAATAAATGTTAAATATATAAATATAATAATCCAAGAAGAGAGATAGAACATTATTTTTAGTCAAACATGAAATGTTATTATATTTTAAAGCGATATATAAAACAAAATATGATTAAACAGTAAAATATGTGTGTAATAATAAGCGTAATTATAAAAAATATGATTATTGCATATAGAAGTATTTTTATAGGTTTTTATATGTATTAGCATTACAGACACGCACTTCGCGCGAGCTTTTTATTTTTTTTATTTTTCCCCTTTTTTACTTATTATATATAACTATTTTTAGTTTTTTATATATGTACCAAAGAAAATGATTCATCAAAGGATTTTTGAAGCAAAGGAATAATATGCAGGAAGGAATAATATTTATTATTAAATAACTTTTCAAGATTAATTTTATGCTGCCAAAATATAAAAAATAAAAATATGTTATTATTTTTTATTTTTCCTTACATATGTGTTGTCATAAATTAAACTATCATAAAAGATGTATCTTAACACTCTTGAAAATTTTATTGAAATTGTCTTATAAAAAAATTTGTTACAATTTGTTATTTTAAACTAAATACAAATTAAATAAAGCCTACTGAGAGTATAGAACGGTTATTAACCTGCTCAAATATGTGTATATTAACAATATTAAATCTTTATATTACAAAAGTAAATACATTACGAACGTTCCGCCTTTCTTTGAAGTCATCCTTAGCGTTAATGTTATAAAAGTCGAATGCGATACTTGATTTCGATTCTGGTAGTGGATGAAACACTTACGGTTACCAATTCCGAAGTAGCATCGTTGTCATTTGAGAAAAAAACAACCAAGACTGGATTATTTCTTGCAAAATGAGAAAGAGCAAAATAAAACTTTGAAGTAAAATGAGAAGATAATGCGATTTTTATCAACATGGTGATTTGATAAATCGATAATCGATAATTTATTATTTAATTTTACTTTCAAATATTGTTCAATTTAAAAAAATGTTTTGTGTGGCTGCTTAATACATACATATATGTATTCTCGATTATATGATAAGATGTTATTTTTCATGAATTTCCAAATGTGCAAAAATTAAAAAACTGTTTAAAATTTCTTCGCATATCGACATACGTTGCAACCTTGTTTTCAACTTCATCCATTGAGAGCAATGCTTATCAAGCAATCGAGTTAATTGAATGATTGTCAGAATGATATATTCTCATCTGTATAATGTGATGAAAACCAAGGTCAAAATGATTTATAATCATGATAGAATCAAAGATGAGAGTAGACATCAGAAAATGGACATCATAGATTTGTAAAATCGAGATTATGTCAGTAATACAAAAATCAGCAAAAATTATTGATGATAGAGATCTACATATGTTTTTGCTGTAATAGCATATTATAATAAAAAGAACTATTATGTAATTTTATTAATATATATGCGCAATGATGAGTTACGTAAACCGATGACTATTAACGACTATACTTATAGTTGACGCATATTTATACTTTGACAATATCTACATGTGTGAAGTCCATATATGTATATCGATGAAAAATTGCACAATCATTCAACGTAATTTATTATTTGAATACCAAACTGAAGTTGATGAATAAGTGTATTGTCAATAAATAAGAATAATAATTTTTAAATATCAAATCAAAGCCTGCGTTGTAGTTTTATCGAATTTATAAATGACATGCCGTATAAAAATGACACGTAAAACTGTGAAATCTTTATCAAGGATATTCATTTCATATCAACAAGCAGCGATAAAAAAGTAGATAACAAATAAATATAAAGATAAGAAATACAAGATAACAAAAACAGAAAACCTTATCTCAATCTATAACGCCATTTTATAAGACGTAAGATTTTATAAAATTTCGTTCTCTTATAATATAAATTATTATAAAACTTTACTATTCTTAAAATTGAAATAAGATTTCTAGTGCGTTTTTTTTTGATAAAATTCATATTACATAAATTTTCAATAACCAAAAATTTTAAAAATTATCTAAGATTTATTGATTTGCACCGAACAAGTATCAATGATGATTGATCTTACATAATGTCAGCTTGAAAACGCTTGCATCAGAAAGATTACTGGGTATATTACGAGAGAGGAACTGCTACACGAGCAGTTATTTGCAACGACTCGCGTCGGTAGTATCGCTAACGCTCTTTATCCAGTTATATTATATCAAATTTTTATTAAAAAATCAAAGAGATTTTCAAACAACGTTTGCCATGGAATATTGGTCGATATTGTTATCAATAATGATCGGTGTGGTCAGCATTGATTATCTTTATAGAAATTTTAATTTGTTTAAAAGGCATGGTGTTATACACGTACCGCCTCTTTCAATATTCAGAACCATAACATCGATATTTATGTTTCGTCGAAGACCATTTGTCGATTTTATCCTGGAGATGTACAATTTCAATCCAGACGCAAAGTATTTTGGATTTTACATTACGACAAATCCAATCTTTTTGCTTCGTGATCCGGAACTCATTAAGAATATCCTTGTTAAAAATTTCGAGGCATTTCCAGATCGTCGTGGTTTCTCAAACTTGAATGATCCTTTACTTGAAAAAAATTTGTTTTCACTTCGCGGAGAAAAATGGCGGAATGTAAGAACTCTGTTGAGTCCCTCTTTTACGTCCAGCAAGATGAAAATGATGTTTACGTTGATGTCGGAATGTGCTGTGGATTTTGCTAATTTTCTATCAACATTGCCAGCGGATAAAGGTGATATGGACATGAAAGATGCCTTTTCGAAATATACAAACGATGTCATCGCTACATGTGCTTTCGGAATCAAGATCGATTCCATGAAGGATCCAACGAACAAGTTTTACGTTTACGGCAAGGAAGCGACTAACTTCTTTCGAGATTCAGGCCTAAAGTTTATATTTCTTCAAACTTTTCCGAAACTCGGACGAATTTTCAATTTAAAGCTTATAAACGATTATGTGGCGCACTTCTTCAAGGACATTATAAAGATTACAATTACCACTCGTGATGAGAAACACATTACACGCCCGGATATGCTACAATTAATGATGGATATTAGAGGCAAAGAAGGTCGTAGAGAATTAGACCTCGATGAAATGATTGCGCAAGCTTTCATCTTTTTCTTAGGTGGCTTCGATACCAGTTCAACCGCGATGTCTTTTGCAGCTCACGAAATCGCAGCTAATCCAGAGGTTCAGACCAAATTACAACAAGAGATCGACAAGGTTTTAGAGGATTCGAATGGAAAAGTGTCGTACGAAGCCATTAATCGGCTCGAATATTTAGATGCGGTGCTAAACGAGACTCTCAGATTGTATCCACCAGTCATCTTCTTAGAAAGAATATGCAAAGAAACTTATGAATTACCACCCGCATTACCGGACGAGAAACCTTTTATCATGAAGAAGGATATGCGTTTTTGGATTCCGGTTTTTGCAATCCATCGTGATGAAAAGTACTATGATAATCCGGAGAAATTTTATCCAGAAAGATTTTTAGACAATAAAATGCACAATTCTTTGTATTATATACCATTTGGATTAGGACCAAGAATGTGCATAGCAAATAGATTTGCCATGCTAGAAGTCAAAGTCTTGCTGTTTCACTTATTAGCACGATGCGAGCTGAAACCTTGTGCGAAAACTACTTCTCCAATAAAATTCTGCAAAGGTCTGGCAACGATGCCAGAAAATGGGTTCTGGTTGAATATTCAACGTAGAAAAGATATGCATCCTTTACTGTCTACAGTAATGGATAGCTAAGTCATATAGAAAACATTTTAAACGTTAATAACATAACTATTATCAAAAATTATATTTGTAATAGAAATTATTATACATTTTTATGAACGCACATAATAAATTCAAGATTGTATATTAATCAAAATTAAAATTAACTGTTACAAATATTAATAATGTATTTTTTCTCTAAATTTTTTATAATTTATATATAAATTTTTGTAGATGGAAAAACGATGATAAATAAATATATGCATGTATAGAAGTTTGGTGTGTGTGTGTGTGTGTGTGTGTGTGTGTGTGTGTAGAAATATTTATTATTAACTACTAGCATAACAATTTATATACATAAAACACATATATTACGCTTTGGATAACTAATTTCTCAAATTATAAATTTTTATAAAAATTATACAATGAATATATCTGTGTCTATCTATAGTACCTACTTATAAAATGGCAGATTGCTTTAAACGCATTATCTTATAATGCGTTTTAATTGAATTTGTGGACTTGTGGAATTGTGGAAATTTTCAACTAAATTCGTAGCTAATATTTAATACTATTAATAAATCTGATATATTGTCTATTTTATATTTTTCCATAATTATATTCATAATTATATGTAAAATAATATATATACTTTGTTGCTTATGTATGTTAAACAAATGAGTATATATTAATAATAATAAATTATTGCGTGTGACACATTAAGTCATAACAATGCGACAATTTCATTAAGAATGAAATTATAAAAAGGATACTTGAATATTGTGCATTAAATACTGAGAAAGAAAATTATGAAAGTTATAGATAAGTATTCTTTTGGGTAACCAAGAACAAATAAAATATTATATATTTAAAAAATAAAATTTTTAACGATTAAATTTGAAAGAAAATGTTTTTTACTAATTCAACAATAAATTGATTCAATCTTCTAATTTTTTAATTTTAATATTTTGTGTAACGCATATTTTGCAATTATACGTGGATAGCACAGCGCGAGAAATTCTGAAAATAATTGTAAAAGTGTTTTTACCATTTACCTCGTTCAATTTCTTCGTAGCGAGACAATACATCGTTTCGCACCACCCTTATGATCTCCACTTCATCAATTCTTGGCCCTTCTCCAACATGCGGTCCCTTTCCAACGGTGGTAAGTGAATTAGATTAGAAGGGGTACTTTTATCGAGTCAGAGAATGTTTCTCCGAATACACATCTCGAAAAGTTGGATAATAGCTATTTTTATCAAAATAATCACACTATATAAACTACTTAACTACTTACGTATATATTATATATTAAAATTTATTTAATTTTATAATACATTTTTATAAACACATTACTTATAATGCATTTTTTAATGAAAAAAACGTAAAAGTGTTCACTGAATAAGATTATTATTTTTTTAATTATACATCTTTTAACGTGTTTAGATGATTATTATTTACCATTAAAAAGTATTGTTCTCTGCACTATTTCTGACTTGTTTACGAGATACAAATATAGAAATTTCTTGCCCTTTTTGCTCGGTATCTTGCTCATTAGAATGCATTAGGCATAGAAATCGACCAATTAAGTCAGTTGCTCAGTCGGCCACTAATTAATCTAAATTACAAGGACTTCCGGTAGCAGCGAAGGATAACTGGGTTTAATGATCAATTGGATCAAATGCAACAAAGTGTCCAGTTGGTTCAATAGCGACGGCGCGTCACGCAAGCATCTTATTTGATAGAAACCTGTTTGTCCGTCGAAGACCACGAGCCTCGATTCCTTTAGCAGTATAGCCGTCGAGGGAGCGTACGCTCTTCCGACCGCTCATTAAAGCGGCATTCACAAGCTCGTATCGTGTCTCTGGAAACGCCCAATCACGTAGCCGAATACATTATACGGCTGTTATATCCACCATGCAACTGTATGACAGAACGTGCAACCAATGCAGATCCTCTTTGGTCAATGCAAGAATCTATGCAGACTTGACATGCAGAATCCTGACAATCGGCATTTGTTACAGCAATAAATCTGAACTGTCTCACGGAATAGATCTATATTTTTTAAAATCTTATAAAACTATAATTATTATTTGATAAAATAAGAAGTTTTACGTATTAAATTATAGGCAAGAAATATTTTATTCTGTTCGTGTTATGAAATATTGAATCACAGTTTAAAAACCTTTACGTATACTTTATACTTCAATACTACTTATACATTTTGAGAGTTTTGTCCACAGTATCCAAATATATCTTTTTTAATCGTCTTATAAGAATATTTTTTGTTTAAGTCTGTCACTGTCTCCTAATCAATCTCATCGATTTTGTTTTGAAACTTATCTGGGATATCGCGATTGATGATAATTTTATAAAACTTATCAATATTATATCATATTATGAATCTTATCGAGTTGCTCTTGAAAACAATCAAAGAAAAAAACAAATGCTTGCAACATTATGTTCTTGATTATGAATTTCTTTTTAGTATATAATACTATATTTTCTGTTTTTTATTATACTTGTGCAATGAATCATTTGAAGAAGGTTGCCTTTTGAATCAGCATTGTGTTACTAACTAAATAATAAGAAGATAGAAAGTTTAATACATTTAGAATTATAAATTTTAAAGATTTGATTAAACAAATCAATTTCTTTCTTTTTACATTTAGCGTGTCCCATTAATAACATTATCTGTAATAGAATGATGTGTATTTTTCTCGGCATTACGTTTAACCAGAAACCATCTTCAGGTTTCATAGTAAAACCGTCTTTAGCCATCTTCATGGGTATCTTCGGTGTCTTTACGCAGAGTTTTAACTCGCAACGTGCTAGTAAATGAAAAAGTAGAATCTTTGTCTCCAGCAATGCGAATCTATTAACTATGCATTGCAGAACATTATTTCTCTTATATACATACATGACGTACATGATACCGTGAGAGGGGAGTCTATTGCGTATAATTATGTTAGATTCGCGTATTTTTATTGACGTATCGTATCTATTGTAAGATACTCGAGTCTCGATGTTACAAAAAAAGGCCTTGTTTTGATATATACTGCCAATACTGAAAATTTATAATATATATACTTAACACAAACTGGAGATTTTCAGTACTGGTAGTATATATTAGAACACAGGAAAAATCTGATCAAATAGTCAAATGCATAAATATAATACATTCAGATTTTATTTATTTTTTATCGGTTCTTTTTTCATAAATGTTTCGTATACTAAAATATTCTTCTTTAAAAAGATTAAAAAAATATATATTATATATACATATTATATTACGGAGTCATATTTCTCTACTATTATGTATATGTATACATATATTTTTAAAAATATGATAAATTATGGAAACAATTTTCCAAAAATTGAATAATTTGTAAGAAAATAATATACTTGGCGGGAGCTGCTATCGCGTCTCCTGATATAGACAATTATAATAGCAATAATTGCGCAATTAATTGCACGAGAAAAAATTAAATTACAAATTGGAAATTGATTGATAATCACAAGATGATAAACAATACTTGATCTTTAATCCTATCGTCTTCTTTCATTATCATTACTTAGCAAAATATAATAATGACTCTGTTTTTATCATTGAAGAATTTAGAAAAGGAAAGTTGATTCGAAGAATATCTTTAAGGTAGAAATGTTGTAATTTTAACTGAAACAAAAAAATAGTGCACAAAGAAACCACGATAAAAGAACATCAAAATAATAATGAGATAAACTGATATTTATTAAAATTATAATTAGTACATTTAATTACAATTATTGTAAATTATAAAGTTAATACCTGAATTACGTCACACACACACACACATATATATGACATACCGTCTTTTTCCCTATGTTTTTTACTTTGTTAATAAATAATATTTGCATATTTTACTGTGTATATTTTATATATTTTATATATTTTTTGCAAGATGTATATCGTCTTAGCATTACACGTACCAGGATATAAATGTTAATAATTCAACGATTTTGCTTCGCTTGATCTTGTGCATCAGTATAAACATCTTATCGAAAAGTCAAGAGTACCAAATCATGCGTCATTATCATATCGTTTTCATTATTTTTTGTTTTAGCTGAAATTTAAATAAAATTATAATTAACACATATAATGCTTTATTTATTAATAATTTTGCAATATATTTTTTAGTTTATTGCAGTGAATTAACATTTGAATTTAATTTTTAGTTTCATTTTTAGTTTAAACTTACGCAAGGTATTTGATTAACTAAAAGTAATTTTATTATATTACAAATTATAAATCTTTTTTTTATTACTATAAAATAAATAATTTTACTAATTAATAAAATGTCGTAAAATTTTCTGATTTTTACTTTTATTCAATTTACTTTTATTACAAATTTCAATAGTACAACAAACTTAATTAAATTGCCTTACAGTTTTCCATTCACAACATTAGCTGCGAGACTATGATGTATATTTTTCCTTGGTATCACATCCAACCAAAAACCATCTTTAGGTTTCAAAGTAAAACCGTCTTTTGCCATCTTCATGGGCATCTTCGATGTCTTTACGCAGGGTTTTAACTCGCAACGTGCTAGTAAGTGAAAAAGCAGAATCTTTGTCTCCAGCAATGCGAATCTGTTACCTATGCATTTTCTGGGACCAAGACCGAAAGGAAGGTAGGCTCCACAATTGAGAGTGTCCTTCTTCCGCTCACCTAGAAATCGCTCGGGATCAAATCTCTCCGGTTCTTTAAAGTACTTAGGATCATGATGAAGTCCATAAACCGGTATCCAAACACCTTGCCCTTTCTTTATAGTAAATGGTTTTATACCAGGTAATGTCGATGGTAGCTCAAAGTCTTTCATGCATAATCTGTCAAATACTATACCACTTGGATACATCCTGAGAGTCTCACTAATTACTGCATCCAGATATTCCATATTATTAACCGCTTCGTAAAGTGCTTCGTAAAGTCCAGTGTTATTTTCCAAGACTTGATCGATCTCATTTTGAAGTTTTTCTTGTATATTCTGATTCAACGCGATTTCATGAGCAGCAAAACACATTAATGTTGAACTGCTGTCGAAACCTCCAAAGAAGAAAACAAACGCTTGTGCTACCATATCGTCAATAGTCAATGCTGTTTTGCCATCTTTGTTTCTAATATCTATCATCAGCTGTAACATATCTGGTCGAATAATATTTTTTTCATTTCTAATTTTTATTGTTGTTTCTACCATATCTCGAAAAAAATTTGATATTTTCTTTTGAACAACTTTCAATCGAATTATTTGTGCTAGCCAAGGCATGCTTCTAAAAATGTAAATCTTCAAAAAGAAGAGGATATTGATAACGGTCACTTCTTTACCATATGTATAGAAATCATTTTCCGGATTTCTCATAGAATCAACATTGACACCAAAAGCGCAAGTAGCGATTACGTCGTTTGTGTATCTTGTAAAGATGTCTTTCATTTCTATTGTTCTTTTCTCCCGTGGCAATTGTACCAAGTAATTGCTAAAGTCGACGCTGCAATCTGACATTAGTTTAAACATACTTTTCATTTTACTGGACGTAAAAGCCGGAGTCAATATGGATCGCACTTCTCGCCACCTGTTTCTGCGAAGAACGACCAGGTTTTTGCCGAAAAATGGATCTTGATTTTCATTAATGAAATTCATCCGATCCATGAACTTATCAAAATGTTTTAATGTTACGAATTTAATAAGCTCAGGGTCGCGAATTATTATAAGTGGTTTGGTCATATCATACAAACCAATATACTTGGCGTCAACATGCAAATTATACATTGATTTAACAAATTCAGCTACTGATTGACGACGAATGATAATTGATCCTAGGTTTCCAATAATGGGCAGAGGCGTCATATGTGGAATTCCGTGTTTCTTGAAGTAATTCAGATCTTTGAAGAGGAAATAATACAGGCCTAAAGTACCTAGTATCACTGGCAAGACAATTACATATATCATATTGATAACTTTTTCTACACGATGCAATTAAACTCCCGAAGAAACGTAATGCGCAGCTTACTAGATGAACTTTGTTCGAATATTTATGCGGCGTGATTAAAATGCTCGCGTGCGAACGGTGATCTACGATCAACTGCTATACTGACGAGTAACGTTCCTCTTATATCCAATAAATAGGCATAAGTATTATGTGGAGGGATCTAGAGCATAGTACAACTTTACGTTAGTAAAATACATAATTCATACATAATTTATTCAAAAGACCATAATTTGATAGAGCATTCTCTTTATGAAATAATATACATATGAAGAAATTCTAGGAACCGAAATGAGCTTTAGCTTTTTTTAAGTTTAAGTAGAAAAAATAATACCGTATTAAATTTTGTACGGCTTAAGAATTATCATCTTTTTTTACACATTGACGTATGTGTTACATGCAATTGCATTTTATTTGAGGACTACTATTACATACGTTATATTAGAATGCAAGTGAAAATTTTCATTTTAAATCGGATTGTGATTTTATTGCGCAACATCCATACATAACAAGCAAAAACATTATTTGCTGAGTTGTGAAAATTAATGGCATATGATTAAAATGAATACTTGTATATATATATTATTATACGTCTTTAAATATGCGGCTCTGCCAATGATTAATTTTAATCAATCGTTTAATCGCTTACTGTTGACTATTATTATAGAAGATGTTAGGGAATTATCGTGCTTTTTGTACATGCAGGTAGTGCGGATTAAATTGAGTAGAAAAGTTCTTTAACATTTCAAGTTTCTCAATAATTAATAAGAAGTGTATTAATTAGTGAAGTAGAAGTGTAGTCCTCAATAATTAAAAAATACCTTTTATCATTACCAAAATGATTACATATATTATTAACATATATCATGGATTAATAATTATTTATACGATTAAACTAAATTTGTGAAAATTTGTAAAAATAATACTATTATTTAAATATTAATATCGTATTATTATAGTATCCACGAATATTGAATTAATACAACATTACACGTCGAACTATAATGATTAATTACTATTGCGATAATATATTTTTTATATGCGTTGTGGGGAGTGGAATTAAATAATATATAACATTTAAGGGTATGTATTTTTTATACGTATAGATACATAGATACATCTAAGAAATAATCAAAACAATAAAATAATGACCTGTAATCTAATAATGTCTCATAAATCTTTAGCTTTTTTAATATTATACTTTCCCCATATAATATTTTTGTATTTTTATACATAATAAGATTTTGTTTTAATTATAGTTCTGTATCGCTTTCCCAAGACATTTTTTTTACATAACTTTTATCTGTGTAATATGTTTTTGTATAGAACATTTCTTATAAAAATAATGACTGTATAAGAAATGAAAAATAAAATTATAGAAACGTAATTGAGCGAAGTACAAGTGGAAACAATAACTGCACAGTAATCTACATCACAAACAAAGTATTAGAGATTAATCGATAATAACAACGCAATATATGAAATAGTATACTCAATTCATTAATCTTTTTCATGCTTTTTTGTCTTGCCATTTTCTAACAAATGTACAAAAAATAATATGATTGTGTTTAATATTCGGGAAATATTTCTAATGCAAGAATATCGTTATTTCATGAATTTGTAGTAACATATAATCATCTTCATGTCGGTCAATTAGGAAAGAAATGCTCCTTGTTTCACGTTCATATTTTCCATTTTTGGATTTCACTTTTTGTTTTCATTTTATCTGAAAATTTTAAATTATATGATAACATAATATAATTAAATGTATAATTGCCTTCCACATTTTTGTAAATACTGCTTTTATTATACCTATGTGTGTTAAAATATTAAATCTTTAAATTATAAAATCTACAAATATTATTTATTTTTGAAAAGTTAAACAATTTTATTATAGAAACGAAAATTATTTTCCGAGAGATTATTATCATCTTGAGACTATTTTATATTAGCTTTTATTAATTAAACAAATAAGGAATTATATTTTTCTTTGAAATATCTATTTCAAGAAGTCCAAAAAAATTATTAAAATTTTCTTACATTTAGCGTGTTCCATTGACAAGATTAGTTGCAAGAGTGTGATGCACATCTTTTCTTGGTAACACTGTCAGCCAGAAACCACCTTCAGCTTTCATATTGAAGCCATCCTTAGCGATCTTGAGCGGTATTGGTGTCTTCTCGCAAATTTTCAAATCGCAACGGGCCAATAAATGGAAGAGTAAAACCTTTGTCTCCAACAATGCGAATCTGTTACCAATACACATTCTAGGGCCCAGGCCGAAAGGAAGGTAGGCTCCGGAGTTGAGACTATTCTTTTTCCGTTCACCACAAAACCGCTCGGGATCAAATTTGTCCGGCTCCTCAAAGTAAGTGGGATCACGCTGAAGTGCATAAA
>NW_012027491.1:0-783 GCF_000956235.1 Wasmannia auropunctata
AATGAAATGTATTTCTCTTTTGTTACCGGAAGTAAATCAACGTTTCCATCGTATGCGGTAGCTATTTCTTTAATAATAAAATGCGCGTCATAGCCCGATAAATTGTGGAAAACTACGGGAATGCAATGCGAATCTTTGTAGTTTAAATTACAGTTGGAATGCGCGGGACCTCTGAATCGACCAGTTAGATGGCAGTGATCGCGTACCCGCGTGTCGTCAGGCGCAAACGGTTTCTCGCATATGTGACAATTCGCGGCGCTATTAAATTTATCGCGTTCGTCGCGCGTCAATTCCGCCATCGGAACGTTACCGGACAGAGCGGACTTTACTCTGTGTGCTAAATCTTTAAGTTCTTCGACGAACCACGCTATACAATTCTTATCGCGCCGAAATTGATACGCTGACAGCGAATTGTCGTACGAACAATAAACGTAATAAGCTATACTAAATACCCGATGATGATGCTGGTACTCGTAGCTCGTTGTTTCCTCGTTGTCCGTTTTCTCCAGGATGCACTCAAGGTCCGCGTACACGACGAATGGTATTCGCTCCTTCCTGTTGTTATTGTTAAAACAGAGCCACTTGTTGTCGTCGCTCGGTAGTCTGATTGCGCAGTCATTTATCTCACGGCAGTCCATTACGTGAGCCTCCAGTTTTTTATCCGATGAAAAATAATGTAAACATCTGTAAAATGATATATAATTTATTATAAAAAAGAAAGTATTTTATAACTTTATTTAATGTATACATACCTATCGCAAAAGAATTTTGTATGTCTCTTCT
>NW_012027491.1:4978-5438 GCF_000956235.1 Wasmannia auropunctata
TTTCTCGTTTATTACGCTGAAATTCTTCTTCTTCTTCAACTGTTCGAATTACTTTTCTTTTAGGCATAATTTATTATATAATATTAATTTAATAAAATAAATATTATTATATTAAATATGTATAACAAAGATATAACTAATAAATAATAATTTGATTACAAAATTAACTTATTATAATATTGATATTTTTATATTTTTTTAATTTGAAATAATTTAAAATTAATTTTTCAATTAATTTAATTAAATATAATTATATATTAGAAAATTTAAATTAAATTAAAATCAATTTTAATTAAATAATAAAAGTTAAATATTATTCCAATCAAACAACAACCAATCACCAAGTCAATCAACAACAATCAAAGTCAATTTAATAATTCAAAAATTAAACTCAATTCAATAATCAAAATTAATTCGAATTCAATAATCCAAGTCAAAATCCAATTTCACTGAAAAAAAT
>NW_012027491.1:7920-8964 GCF_000956235.1 Wasmannia auropunctata
ACTGATTAATTTAAACAATACAATATATTATATTGTATAAACTTAAATTCCAGATATATTTTCAATTATAATTTAAGTTTATAAGGCTTCTTCTGTAAAATAAATAGAAAAATATTATATATTTTTTCTTATGATAACATTTCATGAATAATATTGTTTATTTTATTAAAATGAGAAATAACCTAATATTTATATTATGAATTAAAATATAAAGAAAATGTATAAACCTTTGAACATTTTTATACATTTATATTTTATTTTAAAAAATATTCTCTAAATTGTTTAAAAAAATTATGGCATGGAAAATTTTAGTAAAAAATTATTCAACTTAGTTGAAAATAACATTGTAAAAAATTAATCATAATTTTTTTTTTTAATTAATGTTTGAAATTTTTACTTTAATATCTTGATTTTAAATTAAATTTCTACTACTATAAATATGTAAATTTAAAGACATTTAAAAGTTTGTCATAATAAAAATTGTAAAATTTAATAGAATGTAATTATTTGGTAAAATTTCTCTTAGAGATGTCATTTACAATGGTATAAAACTAAGTGTGCATGTGTATATGTTCATATACACATGCCATGCACACGCACACGCACACGCATACGCACGCACGCACGCACGCAAACGCAGGCACGCACGCACGCACGCACGCACGCACGCACGCACGCACGCACGCACGCACGCACACACACACACACAATATGTTAAATTTAACTTCTTGTTTATGTATACATATTACCCAGCCAAATGATTATAGTTAATCAATGTTAAATCGAAGTTGAATTAATGTCGATCAGTGTTAAATTAATGTGAAATCAATATATCGATCAACGTTAATTTATTATAACATCAATCAACCAAATATTATTTCTGTTTAGATAGATAATGTCAATGCAGATAGCAATTAAATAATAATGCAATGATAATTTTAATATATTGTATAAACTTTATAAAAAATCATAGTTTTTTTTTGCTAAATTTGTACAAAAATTTGACGATAATTATTATGACATTTAATTAATTTTATAAATTAA
>NW_012027492.1:0-347 GCF_000956235.1 Wasmannia auropunctata
GTCAAAACTGTCGAAATATATAGCACGATTGCCCCTTTTTGCGTATGCCACCCAATGAGTACCGAATCCCTCAGCATTGTCCAAATTCACGATACCGCTCTCATTTCGACGTACTCCTCCCATCGGTAAAGTGGTTCGCATGAAAATACCTCTGAAATATGGAATATGCATACGTTCAGCCAATTGTTGCAGTTGTATGTTGGTAGTTGCGCCTGTTGGAAATTTTAACGTTTTTTTTGGAGTTTTTTTTCCGCATCGAGACGCCTCGGCCGCGCTTATACGGAGCGAGATAAACTCCATAACCTTCCATGACGCGATTGTGACGTTTCAATTCTGCCAGCTGACGA
>NW_012027492.1:2975-3538 GCF_000956235.1 Wasmannia auropunctata
TGGTCCTTTGGGGCAAAAATATCTGGGGGCGATCTTAAGCGGTAAAAAAGTGGTCAACATAGACGACGTTTACGGAGTTTATTTTAGCAATGAGGGAACGAAGCTCGGCAACAAACGTATTACCTTGGATAAAAACGATAATATAATTATTGATGGGAAAAGTTATGCCGGAACACAAGGACTTTACGAATTGATTTTCATGTGTTATCCAAATAAAGCAGTCTACAATGACGATGACATACAGAAATATCAGAGTATTCTATTAGCTACAAACGCATACAGAAGCGATCCCAACGAGCTTGTAGATCGCTTCCGATTGCTCGAGGCCTCGCGCCAAGCTGGTCACAATGCGCACGACAACGAGATGCTGTCGATTATCGAGGAACTTCGCGAAGCGGGTATTATTATAAATTAAACAACACAGTACGAATCATTTAGTCAACATCGAAATGCCGATCAACAAGTTTGGGACGTCGCTCGGTATAGGCGGAACAAGTTCGTACTACCAGTTGAGTGGTCTACTCAGAAATTACGTGCGCGATAACACTCTTTGCATAGTTGAC
>NW_012027492.1:12524-13392 GCF_000956235.1 Wasmannia auropunctata
TTGCACATTAAGATGTAGAAGTTATTATAACGTGTGTTTGAATGCTAGCGCATTTGATTTTTATCTTTCTCAGGTGCGAACATCTCGGGTTGTATGCTTAGTTTTAGTGTCAGCCCACCATGTATGAGGATACAGAGTGTATGCCACCGCTGGCAATTCTTCTTCGCGAACGTGAAAATGGATTTAAAACAGTGCTAAAAGATCATAATAAGTTTAACGATAATATATTCTGCTTTGTTCATAAGACATTGAAATCCAGTTGTTTATATTATACGAGGATTTGGGAGTGTCGTATGTTGGACAGTGACGAGAGGGATGACGCGTGGATGGCGGGCCTACAGCAAAGGGTGGAGGCTGAGGAGCGTCGACAATTCATGGTAAGTACAAAAGCAATTACTCTCAGATAACTTCAACGTTTTTACTATTGGATAAATACGATGTTTTTTTTTCAGAATGATCTCCTCGACAGTGACGATGATGATAACGACGACGAAGACGATGACGGCAACGAAGCGTGGGCGAGGATGCCTCCGTGGGTAAACCCGCAGATGGAGGCGTCGTGGGACGCGAGGACGCGGGAGGATGCGAACCCACGGGAGAGCCCGCGCGAGACGTCGGGGGACAGCGGCACGAGGAGCTTGCAAGAGAGCTCGCGGGAGGAGGCGAGCTCGCGAGAGAGAGCAGTTGCCTGTGACAACTAGGGTAAGTATTTTTTAAATAGCTATCCTTTCTTCAGTCTTTCTTCTTTGCATTCTTTTAAAATATTTGGCTCCTTTGTCTGTTGCAGATGGCAACGGATTGGTGTATTTGCATCGGATTTAAATCATATATTCTATATATCCTAAATTTTATATTAAATATTTTTTTA
>NW_012027492.1:15903-17526 GCF_000956235.1 Wasmannia auropunctata
TCTTTTTTCCACCTCTTTTTTGTTGTTTAGTCTTTTTATTTCCGATGGCCATACTTCAGCTTGTACCAATCCTACTAATAAGTTTCGCGCTCTTCATAATTCTAAAGCAGATATACTTCCTAATCTATACACTTCTTTGCTACGCTTTAAACTATACATGAATCTTAATACATAAGCCGCGACCCGTAGTAATTTTAACAGAGATGAAAATCTTTCAAATTCTATTACAGGTTCGCACTTCTGCGCTAACACAACAAATGTTTTTTCGCGTTTCTCGGGCACATCACTATTTATATTAATAACGCTACTATATCTAGGAAAATCATTCATTGATTTCAGCCAACTAGGGCCCTCTCACAGAGTTGAATTTTTCAATTGCTCCGGCGTAATATCCTCTCGATATTAAATCGGCCGGATTATCTTTCGAGATCACATGCCGCCATTCACAAGGGGATGAACTACTTTGTATCTCGCTTACTCTGTTAGCGACAAATGTATGCCACCTTTTGGCTGGTGATCCTATCCCATACCAACACAATTTGTGAGTCGGTCCAATAGTGTTTCCTCTGCACCTTCACTCCCAAGCTAGCCACCACCTTATTCATTAATCGTATTAATAACAATGCACCCGATAATTCTAATCTAGGCAATGACAAGGCTTTCAAAGGTGCGACTCTTGACTTAGAGCAAACCAGGGCCATATGGTAATTTCCTTTTAAGTTCCTGCATCTTATATAAATACAAGCCCTATAGGCCTGCTCACTAGCATCGCTGAAACCGTGCAAATCGATTTGATCTACCTCGTTGGTGTCAATCATTAACCTATTTATGTCTATCAATTCTAGAGTAGATAATTGTGATCTGATCATCGACCATGAGTTTTGGATGCTTACGGGTACCGAATCATCCCATCCCACTCTCCAAGACCATAAATTCTGCATTAAGATCTTTGCTAAAGTTATCACCGGTCCTAGTGGATCAAAATCTAGAGATTTCCGATAATATAGCGCGTTTGGTCACTCGACTGCTTTTATTCTTATTTGGCGTGACGAAACGTAATTTATTCTCCTGTGGATTCCATCGAATACCTAATAATTTTGATTTCTGATTGCTATCTTCTTCGATCACTCTACTATGCCTTCTGCGGTATCTTTCTTCAGTCTACCGATATTACTATTCCACTTATGTAATTCAAAACCTCCTTTCTTTAACAATTCAGTTACCTGCTTTTTTATTTCCATGACCTCGTCTATAGTTTCAGCACCGATTAAAAGATCATCCATATAAAAATTCTCCACTACCACTTTAGCCGCCAATGGAAATTCATTTTTTTCGTCTTCTGCTAATTGGTGTAAGCATCTAACCGCTATAAAGGATGCTGGTCTTGTGCCATAAGTTAATGTAGTTAATTCGTATGATTTTAGGGGTACACTAGTAGTTTCTCTTCACAAAATGGTCTGTAATGGGGTATGATCTTCATGCATTACTATCTGCCTGTACATTTTAGTTATGTCCCCGCATAAAACATACCGAAAACATCGGAATTTCAATAGTATCGAAAACAAGTCTGATTGTATTGTGGGCCCTTTATGTAAAATGTCATTTAACGATATCCCTTTACTA
>NW_012027493.1:0-501 GCF_000956235.1 Wasmannia auropunctata
CCTTAAATTTTATTATTTTTAAAATTAATACTATTTCTCTTATCTTACTTTTATTCATTGATATTTTGTAATATTATACTGATATTAAAAGTAATCATAAATAAACGAGACAAAGCTTAAAAGCGATCTCTTTATCATTGTATGAAAAATTGAGATGCCTACAGCAAAAGTAACCTAACTGTCAAAATTCGATTTTTAAACTTAAAGCGTTATTAACTTATAAAATCATTAATGTTTTCAAATAAGAAACTCAATTTCGATAATTAGATATTTTTGCGATAAGCGCATCAATTATGTCAATATTTAAATGTGAGTCAATGGACAAGGGCACCCCGTAATCGCGCGCGCAATGTACCATGGCTGAGCGCGCGAATTTCAGACACCGTAATAGGATAACTTTAATCGATTATAATTTAAAAAGTATTATAGCCTCGACATTTTCGTATAAGAGTTTTCGTCTTAGAATGCTCTCTAGAATCTGCCAGTGAAAGGACATACGAA
>NW_012027493.1:8207-9568 GCF_000956235.1 Wasmannia auropunctata
TATCCCCTGTGTGCCTTGTCGACTCAGTGTATGCTATACGAAGTTATTACGTGATTCGCTACTCTGCTGAAAGATTATTTTTAGTAAAATTCTTAAAGTAGTAGAATGTATAATATGCTTTACTCTTCTTTACATCCTTTATGTATCTTATAGGATTAATATCATACGATAATCATGATAATTTGCGAGATCATTTTCATATTTTTTACAAAATATATCTCAATATTTGAATTGCAAATTAATAAATATTAAATATTAAAAATAGATATTATAATACTTATCTGACATAACGTGGAAGAGAACCTCGATGAATTATAACCTCACGTACACCCCAACACTAACCAAACTAATCCAACGTGTCACGACGCGAACTGTCATCGCCGCGAAAGTTCAGAGCGCGACTTCGACTTCGACTTCGTGGGAGGCTGCAAGATTAGAAATTCTAGTGCTTCTTGTGTCAGAAATTGTAAAAGTACACTTCCCCCAACCCGCAACTGGTCGACGATAATGACGACAATGACGTTTCTTAATTTGAAATTCCTACATTTCGGACTTTGCATTGCAATATCTCCGCTCGTAGGACATGTAGAAAAACAATAAACACACTTTCATTATATAAATCGAACCCAAGATATCGATTAAATCTAGTTAGAACTTAATCGGTTCGACCGTTATTGAGATCTCAAAATCTCGGGTGCTCGCAACGCGACGGCTCGCGTTAAGAGACCCGGCATGGCTTGAAACACTTGACACCAAGCCACTACCGTGTCTCCTGATACTTACTTGTATCACCTACGGCAGTCGAACGTCCACTGGTCTTATTTTACACTGCGCTGCACTTATTCCGTTTGTACTTTCCGTTTTTCAGTTTGTCACACGTATAACAAATCATAAATACACGTACATACATACACCATCTTACTTCGCGCTCGCTTGGCGCCGCAGGGCCTTGCGGCGAATAAACACACGTACATACTACACCACCTTACCTCTCATTCGCCGGGCTATCCCTCGCTTTACGGCGCACACGTACATACACCACCACGATTTTTTTGCTGTTATTTGATTTTCGTAGTGCTACGCGAGACGTCTTGAAAAGAAAGTGCGTTCTCCATAGACTTATAAGATAGACTGCGCGCCCTATTGTTCTCGGTGGGGCAGAAGCTAAAGTGAGAGGGCTACACCCCGCACTTTTCTTGTCCTTGTTCAATCGTTGGTGGGGAGAAGAAAAGAGGGGAGACCCCCGAGAATTCCGAGTCGGCACGGCTGACGGTGGCCGGCGCGGCGGGGGTCACCCCTCTTTTCTTCTCCCCACCAACGATTGAACAAGGACAAGAGAAGTGCGGGGTGTAGCCCTCTCA
>NW_012027493.1:10990-13211 GCF_000956235.1 Wasmannia auropunctata
GTGCGTGCGTGCGTGCGCGCGCGCGTGCGTGCGCGCGCGCGTGCGTGCGCGCGCGCGATATATTAGATATATCCAAAAAAATGTTAAATTTGCTTTCATTATAAAAAGTTTCATTGTTTTTAACTTAACGTTTTGTGGGCGATATTTAACACATGTTCAAGTGCATTGAAGTGTGTTTATCTTAATGCATTAAGACATTTGTTTATAGGCGACAAGAAACATTGAAATACATTGAAAATATTAAAAAAGAAATAATAACAGATATTAATATAAATGATGAAGTAGCAAAAGAGGAAAATGTAGATACAAGTGACAACACAATGCAGGTTGATAAAGATGGGCGAGCGTATGAGGATATAATTAAGTACGGACAATTAGCTGCAGTAGATCTCGAAGTAAATAGTGACAAAGAAACAAATATATGCACGTTACAAGAAAACATAATGCAGGTTGATAAAGATGAGCGAGCGTGTGAGTATATAATTAAGTACGGATAATTAGCTGCAGTAGATTTCGAAGTAAATAGTGACGAAGAAACAAATATATGCACGTTACAAGAAAACATAATGCATATTGATAAAGATGAGCGATTGTGTGAGGATATAATTAAATACGAACAATTTGCTGCAATAGATCTCGAAGTAAATAGTGACGAAGAAACAAATATATAGCACGTTACAAGAAAACATAATACAGGTTGAAAAAGATAAGCGAGCTTGTGATGATGTACTTATGTACGAACAATTAATATGGATCTTGAAGTTGATAGTGACGAAGAAACAAATATAAAGCACGTTACAAGAAAATAATTGCAAGAAATATTAGAAAATGACAGTGATTCTGAAGAAAACGAAAATTTAATCACAGATGATAATGTCGATGCATTCCGGGTAGAGAAAGGTATTATGCCTGGAAAATGTATAGTAGATATGGTTTATGTCTTTGAACAGTTGCATGAAAAGTTTGACGAACACTGTCGCGGAGTTGAATGTAGTTTTCGGGATTTAATATTTATCGGTGCTCGTACGTACGGTTTAAAAAATCAGTTTTTCTTTAAATGTCGAATGTGTAATTTTGAAAGTAACGTGTGGAGCGAACCGTCTCAGAAGGAAAGTTTAGATATAAATACGGGAGCAGTTGTTGGCTGTATTCTAACTGGTACAGGATATACACAATTAGAAGAAAGCTTAGCTGCAATGAATATTCAATGTATGGCAAAGGATACATACAACAAAGTACATGAAACCGTTACGGAAGCTTTAGAAACAGCTGCTGAAGAAAGCATGAATACTGCAGCCAATGAAGAACATGAATTAGCATTACAACGTAATGAAATTATAAATGGCGTACCGCATATAGCTGTAATAGGTGATGGAAGCTGGATGAAAAGATCATACAGAAGAGGACGATATGATTCTTTATCTGGTGTAGGCACAATATGTGGTGCGAGAACGGGTAAAGTACTACACATATCTGTGAGAAATAAATATTATATATATTGTTCAACATGTATAAAAGCAGAGAAGATGAATAAAGAACCTGCTACTCATAAATGTTATAAAAATTGAGGCCGAGACTGTAGTTCTACAAGCATGGAAGCAGATGCAATCGTAAAAGGATTTAAAACAAGTATAGAAAAAGCGTAAATTAATATATTCCACGTATATAGCGGACGGAGACAGCAGTGTATATAAGAAAATAGTACAGACAAATCCGTACTCCAATATATTTATAGAAAAGATTGAAATGTCGAAAATCATTTACTGCGCAATTTAGCAACAAAAATTAAAGATATATCTAAAACAAAAGGACGTTTGGGAAAATTAAGAAATGTGATTGAAAATAGTATACTCCGAATTAGAACAGCCGTGACAAAAGCTGTGCGATACCGTTTGAAAGAGCAAAACAATATGCAGGAAAAGATTGTATCTTTAAAGATAGATCTTAATAATGTTATAAGTCACGTTTTTGGCGAGCATAGTGAATGTGCAAAAATTGGGTACTTCTGCGATGGATCACAGAAAGAAAATGAAGAAAATTATATTGCACAATTTAAAAAATATGGATTATATGAAAAGCTGCAAAATGCAATGAAATATATAAATTGGCATGCTAAAAGTTTATTACAGGATAAAAACAGCAATATAGTTGAAAGTTTCAATAATGTAATATCAAAATGTATTGGTGGAAAAAGAATTAATTTCGGTCTAAGAGGATCATA
>NW_012027494.1:0-455 GCF_000956235.1 Wasmannia auropunctata
TTGGTTCAATTGTTATAGCAGCAACATCGTGTCCCTTGTAAATATACTTATACAAAATATTTAACCGATTTAATACTTGAAACTATTTCAACATTTATGTGACAATTAAAAATAATTGATAAAATAGGACAATATGGAACTACATAACGATTATCAACTATATATCTACCAGGACGTTCAAAACTTCTTCCATTATTTCGTCGACGATAGTAAGGATAAGAGTCTTCATCTATTCTAGTCTCTTCAAGATATGGTTTAGAATAATGTTTTGAACATTTTCCATCTACTAAACACCAATCGCCACAAGGTCCATGAATCATGTGTTTCATAACTATATCATGTAAAGTACGATTTTCGTAAGGATCAGGAATTTCAGCAGAGATATACTTGTCAACAATCTGTGGAGTTGTTATTTTAAAATTGTATTTTAAAGTAACTAACATGTGAACATGTGG
>NW_012027494.1:4322-4789 GCF_000956235.1 Wasmannia auropunctata
AAAACCCAAGGTTTGAAGGAGATTCAAGGTTAATATAATATTAGTACGGCACTCGTCAATGGAGGAACCTAAGAGAAGAAAATCGTCCAAATAAACGATAGATTGGTAACCCTTGTTGCGTAGAAAAGTGGTTACAGGACGGAGAATTTTCGTAAAAATATAAGGAGCCGTAGAAAGACCAAAAGGTAATGCTGTAAATTGATAAGTAATTCCGCGCCACAAAAAACGCAAAAATTTTCGGTGCTCCTCAAAGATCGGTACTAATAAATAGGCGTCTTCAAGATCAAGAGTAGCCATCTGCGTTCCTGGGAGCATCAAGCGAATAACAGTCCGCCAGTCCTCTAATTTGAAGTGCGGTGGTTCGATATACTTATTCAACTCTCACAAATTCAAAATGAAACGTTTACCTCCTGATGACTTATCTATAAGAAAAAATGAAGATAAAAATTGATCTTCGCGAGGCTCAA
>NW_012027494.1:6586-9042 GCF_000956235.1 Wasmannia auropunctata
TATATATATATATATGTATATATAAATACAAAATTGAATATATGTATATTTATATTTATATATGTATATTTATATATTTATGTTAAATTTATTTATTATATGTTTCAATATTTTTTTTTTGTTTTTTTATTAATAAAAAATAATATTAATTTTTATTATTGTCATCAAACAATGATAAAATTTATATATATTATACCTTTATTATACCTTTTATTTATTATCTTTTATTTATTATTTATTATATTTTTCAATATCATAAACATTATCATCATAGTCACTATCATTATCATGGTCACTATCATCATTAGTATCATCATAGTATCATTAGCAACATTGTTATTATTATTGTTGCAATAATATCATTATCGTTATAACATCATTATCATCATCATTATTATTATAATTAATAATATAATTACAATTAAGAACAATAGTTACAATATAATTTATAGCAGTATAATTATTAATTAAATTAAGAAGAAATTAAATTAAAATTAATAATAATTTTTATAACTAATAATTAACTTCTTTAAGAGCAATATAATTAATAATTGTAATTTTCTAATTATAATTAAAAAAGAAAAAACTTTAATGAAAAAAGTGTAAATTGTATTATTGCTGGATATTGAATAATTTTCTACGTTTTAATACTATTGTGGTAAATCTAGACGAGCCTTTTACGAGCGATATAGCGCTATGTGAAATTAAAACGTGTGTACGTGCACACATTTGTGCGTTTGGGGTATTTAACTGCTGCTACATGCTTCCATTTTTTTGTTTCTGAAATAAAAGAAAACTCTATTAATATTTTTAATTATAAATATTATAATATATTAATAAATAAATTATAAATAAAATTAAATTATTTACATTCCCTATTTAAAAAAATCGGTAGAAAACAGTAAAAACAATATAATCGTTTTTAATCGTAGTTATAAACTGTAAAAGAATTATCATGTATAAACAATTCATTAGGATAATGTTTTAATCATTTATTTATGATAAATTTCATTTAAACAATATAAAATAATAAGTTATTTTAGAAAATCTATTGATATTTTATTGATTAAAATTGTTTTTATCAGATAATGATAGAAAAAGATAGGAAATGATAACATTTCTTACGGAATAGAAAAAGTGGAACGATAGATACAATAAGACACGATAAAATATTTGGCAAATCTTATCAATTCCTATCGTTTTCTATCGATTTTTTTTTAAACTGGATTATTACATTATTTATTTATTGTTCAAAAAAATAGAATCTATGAGAGTTAGAACAGAGTCACGAGGTGCACAAAAATACATATATACGCATATTTACATTATATTTAATGTTAATTATACTATATAAAACTCACCTTGAATATTATATGTGAAAGTTTGATCGTGCCAAAGCAGATGGTTTTGTGAAGTGTCAGATAATAATGATAGGAAGATTGTGCGTATGCCCGATTCTTTTTCTATAAATAAAAGATATAAATAACGATAAACGTAATGTAATATAACCATATAACATAATAATACATTATGTTATAAACGTTAAAAAGAGCAAGTTTTATCATACCTCATTCAAAAAATTCAAATTGTATATACTTACAGATTAAATCTTCCGAAATATTTCTGGCACGAATTTGGGTTTAAAAGTAACTTTTAAACTTTTATTTTAATTGAATTTGACAGCTATCAAAATTCAATTATCGCATTGACAACTACTTTCGCAGCATAAAGTAAGCCAAACGAAGTAACCAATTAAAGGCGCCATTTCATGTGCAGTGTGCAGTCGCAGTAATTCGTTACTATTGGTTAAAAATTTTACTTAGATGGCGCACTTCCGCCGCAAAATACATTTAACCGCATCTTGTTGAAGTTCAACCGAACGAACAGCAAAAGCGAACGAGCAGCAAAATAAAAAAAGCTGTGTCAGTCGTATACAAGCCATGTGTTGTAAATTAATTGTGATATAACAACAAAATATAATTCGTAATACTACAGATTTTTTATAATGTAATTTTTTTCTTTTATATTTCTGTTGTCCAAACTGTAATTGCCCCAACAGCTGCCGTAATCGTAATTTTTTTTCTTTTATGTTTTTGAATGATGTACTACGACATTCTCTATGCTATTAATACAATTTTTGATTGTATGACATTATCAAACTTAATTTTGTGTGCAGACACACAAATTCTTTTAGAGGATTTATTTCAAGAACAAATTTGATTTTAAACATAATTAATTTACGTATTTCTTATTTTTTGTTTCGTCTCGTATAAGACACGCGGTGCTAACCTGCTCGGAATGTATTTTGCGGTTATATTGCTAATATATATATATATATATATATATATATATATATATATATATGTATGTATACTTTTATAAACCAAGGTGCGTCGAGATGTGCATGTACCTAATTAGCCGGTTTGGCATAATCGTTGCATAAATAATAATTTACG
>NW_012027495.1:0-619 GCF_000956235.1 Wasmannia auropunctata
TTATGGTCACATATGATTGAATATTTACGAGAAATAAATCCTACAATATCAACAAAGTCTGCAAATGAACTTATTGCTTCTGATCCTGTTTCCGTATCTAGATATATTAAAAATAAATTTCACGCTATGCTCGATTTCATATGTTCGAAAGATCATCCAATTGGCGAAGTCGAACATTTTTTTTGGAGAATAGAGTACCAAACCAGAGGCTCACAACATCTTCATATGTTAATATGGATAAAAGATGCTCCAATAATTGGCGAATCCTCAAACGAGGAAATACGTGATTTTCTATTGAAATATGTAACATGTGCATTGCCTGATAAAAATATTTCACCTTCATTATATCGAAAAGTAAATACACATCAACGTCATGTTCACAATGATTACTGCTTACGAGCAAAAAAATGTAAAAATGGTATTACGCGTGTTTGTCGATTTGGATTTTCACGTCCAGTCACAAGTGCATTAATTTTAAAGGATGTAGTAACCTCGATTGCTGGTAGAAAAAAATTGAAAGCAAAAAGTAGATTGTATGACCTTCCACGTAAAGAAACCGAAAAAGATATTAACGATTACAATTCTGCAATTCTTACTGCATGGGAAGGTAACATGGATA
>NW_012027495.1:5160-5711 GCF_000956235.1 Wasmannia auropunctata
CAGCGCGAATATTTGATAAATCATTATAAGTACAATGTTGAAATGCAACCTGAGAAATACTTTTATTCACTTTTATTATTATTTAAACCATGGAGAGATTCGTCAAAACTGAAAGTAAAACATAATACTTATGCGGAAGAATTTGAAAGTATACAGTCGCAATTACCTGAAGCATTACAGTATCATGAAAAAGTTTGTCATAAGCAGAAATGTTTAAAAGATATAAAAGAAGCTATTGAAAAGCACATCAACGAAGTAACGCCACAAGAACAAAATAAACAATCTAATGATGAAACGGAATTTGTTGCTTTCGAAGCTGGAAATGCTATGCAAGAATTCAGAGATGTTTTAAATAAAACAAGCGAGGTAAACATTGATAAATTAATTTCTGAATTAAATAATGATCAAAAGAGAGTATTCGATAAAGTCGTAAATACCATTGATTCCGATTCAAAATGCTTAAGACATTATGTGAGTGGTAAAGGTGGAACAGGTAAAAGTTATCTTATAAAAACGATTAAATGTTGGGTAAAACAAGTTCTTAAAAAAGA
>NW_012027495.1:7947-8527 GCF_000956235.1 Wasmannia auropunctata
ATAGACAAATATTGCAACTATTGTAAAAAGGCCGGACATCTCAGAGAGGAATGCTGGACTTTAAAAGAAGGGCGAGAGCAAGCAAGCCAACCGAGAAAGAAGGAATACGAAAAGAAAAACAAAGTACATGTAACCACAGAGGCAAGCAATGACCGAAACCATGACCAAGCGTTTAGTAGCAGCGAAGACGACGGAATAGAGGAGCGCAAGACAAGGACAAGTCGAGCTGCACGCGAACATAAAATAACGCAGGTCACCGGAAAAGATAACAGGTACGAGTTACACATGGTAACGTTGCCCATAGAGGAAGCCGAAAAAGATAAAATGCATTTGCTACTGGATACAGGAGCAACGCTGACATTGATTAAGGGGTTACACCACCTTGGCCGCCCGAAAATCGTAGTAACTTTGGGAATTTTTTTTAAGAAAACAATAAACGTAATAGAAAAATCGTTTTAAGGCTTTAGTAATGCAAGTTTTTAGGAATAAAAAATATTTTTTTTATTTCTTCATTTGACAAAATGGCGACACTGAAGCCATTTCATTAATCGTCGTTTTGTAGCCATTGTTCAATCGGCGT
>NW_012027496.1:0-522 GCF_000956235.1 Wasmannia auropunctata
TCCCGCGCCCGAATACCGATTATCGTTTGTAATTACTTTTTAGTCCGTAGCGATCTCGATTATTTAACTTAGCGTATCGGCGGCTCCCGGAGACCTTGTAAAATTTTACCCGTCTCACCGGCGTCGCAACAGCCACAAGAGGAGGACCGCAAGGACGGAGAAGCCACGCACACAGGTCGTATTTGAGTCCGCGTTCCGTTACACTATTTGAGAGCAATTAAGCTGCCGAGCTTCATTCCAGGTTCCGGTGCGAGTCAGCTAAGGCGAGGACGAAGGGGATGGCCACTCTACGCCCCCAGATCGGGCGAGAGACCCCGTAGTCGGCAGGGCGCCCCGGAGGATCAGACCGGCAGCCAGGGACGGCCCCTTCATAGAATCTGTCCCGGAGGGTGAGCTGCCTGAGCGTGCCAACCCGGGAGCGCACCTGATGGTACCGCCGACAAGAAGGATACCGCCACTAATTCGAATGTCGCGCGCGGGGACGCAGGACCCGCGGCGCTACGCACCTCGCGCGATTCGCGG
>NW_012027496.1:12754-13153 GCF_000956235.1 Wasmannia auropunctata
TGGTTCGTATGGACTCGATCAGAACTCTGTTAGCCATTGCTGCTCAAGAAAAGTTAGTACTCAAACAATGCGACGTAAAATCAGCATTTCTCTACGGGGAAATCGAGGAGGAAATTTATGTACGACCTCCAGATGAAGTCGACATCGAGGAAGGTTTGGAAGCTGAAGAGGTCACTTTACGGTCTGAAGCAGTCGCCTCGCAATTGGAACAAGAAGTTCAACGAGCTTATCACAACCTTCGGATTAACTCGCTCTATTGCAGACCCGTGCATTTACTATGGCAATGGTCAGAGGGGGCGTTTACTGCTGGCTGTATATGTAGATGACATTCTCGTTGCTGGACATCAAGAAGCTGTAGTGACTGAACTGCTGGATTTTATGAAGACCGCATTTGAGATC
>NW_012027497.1:0-446 GCF_000956235.1 Wasmannia auropunctata
TTTCATTTCGAGCATATAACCTGCCTAACTTTTTCACGAAGTAAACGTTTTGGTAAATTGATAGCATTAGTCGCCATGTTCAGGTTAAAATGGATAACGAAATCTGTAATTTCTTAATTTTTTCCTGTTTTTGGTACAAAACACACCAGAGCCAGATGCATTAGCATGTGTGTTTTAATCGTAGAAAAGGAAATTTTATTCTATGCGATTAATATGAAGTATTTTGTATCCAACAAAAATAGTATTTTTGTCGATAAAACAGACGGCTTTAGCATCCTCTTAATATAAATATCAACTTAATATAACATCAACATCCTTAATATAAATATCAACTTAAATATCAAATAAAACGTATGATTCTTGACAATTATTAATAATCAAAACTCTTTAAAAATACTTAAGGATGTTTAATTCGTACAATAGTAGCAAAAAGTTAAAGGACTAAT
>NW_012027497.1:466-1242 GCF_000956235.1 Wasmannia auropunctata
GTGCATCTCCGTAGCTCCGAACCAAGTAGTATGTAATATCACAATTAAATTGCCAACGGCAATCTAATAAATAGTATGACGCCCGTCCGGCAAACGTGGAAATCCGGGTTCGATTCCTGGCTGAGAACATGAGGAAGCACCAAGATCTTGTACCATGTTAGCGTTTTAAGATCTCATTTGTTAGTGAAATAAAATAGTTCATATTTTTGGCTGTTGGCTGAAGAGGATTTAACTAGAAATCGAATTTAGTTCCAGTGCAATTCGAATAGGAAAAATATTTGAGATATAGAGAAGATATATATATATAATCCTAGATAATCAAATTTATTTAAAATATACTTTTTCACTAGAACTAGAATATTAGTAGAAACGTAACAAAATTTATTTGGGTGTACAACTTTGCTTCCGCCGTTTTTTTCTTCTTTCTTCGGCTTTATTGTAAAAAACTGATTAGTGATTATACATTTATGATTCAAAGTATTGTCCATCGCTGCCATCGGCCACTACTTTCTCCCATCTTTCGGGCAGCGTACGAATCCCGCGTCGAAAAAACTGGTCATCTTTTGAGGCAATCCACGAATCGATCCAATTTTTTATTTCTTCATAAGACCGGAAGTGCTGGTCAACCAGGCCGTGTGCCATTGATCGAAAGTGATAGTCAGAGGGAGCAATATCTGGAGAATACGGCGGGTGGGATAGGACTTCCCATTTGAACGTTTCCAAGTATGTCTTGACCACTTTCGCAACATGGGGTCGAGCATTGTCATGCTGCAAAA
>NW_012027497.1:6755-12588 GCF_000956235.1 Wasmannia auropunctata
TTAATATAAATATCAACTTAAATATCAAATAAAACGTATGATTCTTGACAATTATTAATAATCAAAACTCTTTAAAAATACTTAAGGATGTTTAATTCGTACAATAGTAGCAAAAAGTTAAAGGACTAATTTTGACGAATACATGCTCTTATCATATAGTTTGAGTAATAAGGATTGTGCAGAATGTTATCATTTATTCAGAACTAGAGAGCAGAAATGCTTCTGTTGCTTTTTTTCCTGCGAATTTTCGAATTCTATGGCCAAATATCTAACCTAAAATTCCAAATTGAAATCCTTATAACTTATTTGGATTGCTTCAGTGAATCGATTCCGGCTTTTGTCTTAAGTCTTTCAACATAATCATTCAACAAAGTCTTTCAACATATAAGAACAATCTGTAAAATTTTTGTTAAATTCTTATTATTTTAAAAATTCTACAGGTATAGAATATAAAAATTCTATACCTATAGAATTTTTAAAATCCTTATGGATTGCTTCAGTGAATTGACTCCGACTTTTGTCAACATATATAAGAACAATCTGTAAAATTTTTGTTAAATTCCTATTATTTTAAAAATTCTATAGGTATAGAATTTTTATATTATTTTAAAAATTCTATAGGTATAGAATTTTTATATTCTGTACCTATAGAATTAAAAAAAAAGGAATTTAACAAAAATTTTACAGATTGTTCTTATATATGTTGAAAGACTTAAGACAAAAACCGGAGTTCACTGAAGCAATCCAAAGTTATAAGGATTTCAATTTGGAATTTTAGGTTAGATTTGGCCATAGAATTCGAAAATTTGCAGAAAAAAAAGCAACAGAAGCATTTCTACCCCTTAGTTCTGAATAAATGATAACATTCTGCACAATCCTTTATTACTCAAACTATATGAGAAGAGCATATTCGTCAAAATCAGTCCTTTAACTTTTTGCTACTATTGTACGTATTAAACATCTCTTAAATATTTTTGATAATTAATTATTAATAATTGTCAAGAGCCGTACGTTTTATTTGAAAAATACATTATTTGTTTTTTTATTTATTCTTATGTAATTTGCTTTTTATTTCTTTAGTATTTAACATTATCAATATATGCTTGTTATAAAATTTTGAAAATTTTGAAAAGTGTATCAAAGTGTTGCAAAAGTAAAATATGATAGGTTTTATGAATATGTACGTGAAATTTTCCATTGAATTTTTCTACCCGGCCTTGGGAAAGAAACCGAAAAAATCCGCAGAAAAATCTAAAAAAACCGGCTTTTCAGCCTTTAAAACTATATTTTTAATTCTACAAATATATAATTAATTAAGGCTCTTGTTCACTCATCACTATTATCTTGGATTGTGACATCAGAAATGAGAAAATACACAATAAAAATTCTTATAAAATATATTAATTCACATAGAAATATTTTTTAATAAAACATTTGTAATCAATAGAATAGATTTATAAAATATACAGAAAATTATCTTGTTGTTTCGAAGAGGAATTAAATTATATTTATTTCTATATTGTTAATTTGACAGTTGTCTTAGCTGTAAATTATGGCTTATTTCATTATTTGTTATGCATATTTCATTTCAAAAAATATTATTTATTAATTAACGAAATAAAAGAAAAATTTTCAAGGCAAATTTTGCAAGGTTCTAACGATTTAAATTTTGTTTTATTGAAATATATATTTCTATTTTAATATATTTTGCAAGAATTTTTTTGTATATTTTCTCGCTTCTGACGTCACAATCTAACAATAATAAGATAGTAGTGATCGTGAACTGCAGGAGCCTTAATATTAAAATAATAGTCTAAAATAATAAATATATTAATTTTAAGCGTGAAAATTCACTTCGACGTCATCGGAAAGACAAGCGAATTAGAATCCGTCATTGATCAACATGTTAATTATACAACATTACTATTTAATTCGCTTTTCAATTGTGACATTTTTTAAATTAATATTTAAACGTCTGTTTATTGATTTTTAATTATATTTTTCTGATTTATTATGATATTTATAGCAAATAATCACACGTCTTTCTCCATGCAGGAAGTTTATTGTCGCGCAACGTGGTTGCAGACGAGTTGACCGGGCTGTGTCAAATCTCCGATGAGTCGGCACTGTGGCTGGAAGTGCTGCCGCACGCCGTGCTGCTGTTGCTGGGCTGCGTGTTTGGTAGTGTCGCTGGAGGCGCGCTGATTCGCGTGCGAAGGGCTGTGCGCTGCGCCGGACGCAGCGCAACAAAATTGGAGCGCCTGATGACGCGGCTAGGTATCTTCGCGCTATTGTACGCGCTACCGGCGCTGGGTGGCCTCGTCTGCGTACTGCAGGAGGCCTCGATGAGGCCGCGATGGCGAAAACTAGCGCTGCTGGCCGCGCTAGACTGTCGCGCGGCGCAGAATTGCGTCCCAGGCCCGGTATACCGAGCCGCCGGCCTCGAAGTTGCCCTTCTTAGGCTCTTCTTATCTCTCGTGGTCGGCGTCACCTCCGGCATGTGGGTATGGTCTGGCAAAACCTGCCGTGCTTGGAGCAAACTGCTTGCCGCGCCCAGTAAACCCGTCAGGATGCAAAGCCCTTTCCAGGGCTTTAAGCAGGACGACAACATCGCTTAACGATCTTAAATCTACTCTATCAATGCGACATTTGAATGTCATGAAAGTTTTAAATCTTACAGATGCGCTTCGAGTATTTTAGATGTTTCCTCGACATTGGGATATCTTGTGAAAGAGATTAATTAGAATAGTATTTACATATTATTGTGATTTTTTATTTATTAAATCATATTAATCCGTGGAGCGATATAAGTGTTAAGAGCGATTGCGTTTTTGTATATATGTTGTATATATTGTAAAAATAATGTATTCCTGCTCTTAGTGTGTATTAATCTTTAATTAATTAAAATAAAAATTAAATAGTCATTAAACTCAATTTAATAACAAACGTTTTTATAGTTGTCGCGTACTCGTAACAATCCAATTTCTAACAAATGTAATTTATCATTATTTATCTTAATATTTTATTTTATATTATATTTTCAATCTTTTATGAATTGAAATACAACAAAATAACAAGAATATATAATTTCACTGAACATGAATTATATTCACTCTAATTCTAATATATTGGAATTTATAATATTTATACCATACGCCTTTTTTAATATCATAAACTTTTAAAAATACCAGATATAATTTGGTAAAAGATAAATCATTTAAAATTAGAATTCTCAAAAAATTATTGAAATAAAATTAAAGGAAAATACAATTTATGTATAAGTGATAAAAAATTAATTATGAGAAATATAATCCACAAAAAATAGTATCCTTTCTAGAAGTTTATGTATTCAAAATCTTACATGAAATTTATATTAATTTAATAAGCAATTATACACATTTAATTATATTACTGAATATAATTAATTCAGGATTATATCAATTGTATTAATTGTAATATTTAGTAGTATAATTAATTAAATTGTGTAATTATCTATTAATCAAAATTTTTAAAACAACTGAAACAAGATTTGCAGATTATATTCGTTCTTGGTCTCAAAATATTTGTATCAATATCACCAACACATTAATATATTTTCAAAGTTTCATATTTTATTTTCAAGTTTCTATTTTCTAATTTTGTATTACGCTGTGTACTGTACATGCATATATAAAAAAAAGAATATTAAAAAATAGAGAATAACATGAAAATATAAAAAAATAACAATATAAAAGGAAATGGGAATCAAGCGCAGTTAATAATACGCAGTTTAATATTAAAAAATAAAGAGTTTTATTCTCATATATTTTAGACATTTCGGCTCATATTTTTAACCGTGTTCAGTGAATATAAAATAAATCGAAGTCACTCGCTTGATCATGAAAATGTGTGCATTCTACAGCCACCAGTATTAAAATATAAAAAATAAATTCAAAAATTAGATCGGTAAATTAAAACATCTGAAAAGCTATCTCAAAATTTTATTTTATCTTATATTATATAAATCTCACAATGTAGTAGATCTTATAGTGATTTATAGAATATAAATCTTATAATGCAACAACTCTTGATAAAAGCTCAGATTTTGCCAAGTTAAAAATTTAAATCCATAATGTTGAAAATTCAATTTCTTAATAACAACTTTAACTTTTGATACCAAGATTTAGAGTAATATAATATAATATTTACAATCAAAATTTCATAATAATGAAAACTCAAAATGTCATCAAAATTTCAGACATCTTACGATGTTAAACTTCAAATCTTACAATGTTACGAAGATTCAGATCCCACGATGTCCGACGAGATTATTAATATTTCTAGGTTGCAAAATTATAAATCCCATAATATTAAAGATTCAACTTGAAATCTCCAAGTTCCACGATACTGAAGCTCCAGGTCCTATGATGCCGAGGCTCCAGATCCCACGATGCCGAGGTTCCAAATCCCACGATGGCGAGGCTTCAAATTCCACGAGACTCCAGATTCTACAATGCTCCAGGTGTTAAAATAACAATGCTCTAGATCCTATGATGTCGATGTTCCGATAAGTTAAAATGGAGTAAGATAAAGTTCCAGGACCAATAATGTTCGAAAATTCTAGAATCTATGTCAAGGTTCTAGATCTCATGACGCCGAAGCTAATGGAATATTGCAAAATTCCAGATTTCATAATATCAAAATGCTTCAAATCCTAGTTGAAACTCTAAGTCGTTATCGAATTTTTAAAGTCTCAATGTCAATTAGTTACAGATTGTATATCAAAGTTTTAAAGCTCATGACAAAATTTTCATATATTTTGTTTTGAAATAAGATAAGTTTGAGATTCATATCTTATAATATTGAAAATCTAAATTTGCTTTATAATACTGAAGATACTAATTCTATAATAATAAGTTTAAATTTTAACGATAACGAAGTTTATAATGTTGAATATCCCGCAATTAATCGATTAGAATAAAATTCTATAACTATATTAATAAATTTAATCTCTGATAGATTGATATCAATATCGATGATTTATGATTTCATCAAAATTTCATGCTAAAATTCTCAGTTTCTATACTCGAATATCATGATTTTATTTTGTAATAAAGCGATGATTTTTCTCTACGATAATTCTGCGACAATTTTCAAGGTGTAGAGGAGCCAACTAAGAATGCGTGAGCACATAAAAAGAGACTGAAAACGAGTCGCCCATCTGCATCCTTGTTCAATCGCGCATGCGAGAAAAAGATAAAAGATGGATGTACCCTTCACTCTACCATTTTCTTTCTCTTTCTGTCAGCTCACGGTTCCAGTCAAAGGCGCCACTAGGTCTCTTCTACTCTATGTATATAAACTCTTTGGGCGGATCGCTCACGCACACTACTACGCGCGCGGCTCACTGACGTGCGCCCGTCTAAAGAACGGTGCCGATTGGTTTAGCTTAACTAGAGGAATAACTGCATAATTAAGAATTGTAGAAAAAAAAGGCTTAAGACTTTTTGACTCAATTTTTTATCAGGAATAGTGCTATATGATTAGTGGTCGTTATTTAAGTTACACCCATATATACAGGGTGTCCCATAATAATCGCACCAGACTTTATGGGCAGGTAGAGCAGATGAAACTGAACAGAAAAGTCCTTTATCATTTTAAAAAATTCGCAATCGTTAAAAAGATATTAATTTTTGAAAATCAGCGAATAAACGCATATCCGTCCGCCATACCACTGAATGCAGGCGCGCGGCGAGATACAACCGCCTCACTGCTCGTCAACTACCGGCTAGGAACTACCAGCGGTGGGGCGGTCGTATCTCGCCGAGCGCCTGCATTCAGCAGTAGGCGGACG
>NW_012027497.1:14024-25521 GCF_000956235.1 Wasmannia auropunctata
GATAAAAGATGGATGTACCCTTCACTCTACCATTTTCTTTCTCTTTCTGTCAGCTCACGGTTCCAGTCAAAGGCGCCACTAGGTCTCTTCTACTCTATGTATATAAACTCTTTGACAATTTTTTACGAAGTCGGACAATTCTTTTTTGCAAGTTTTTCTACGATGATTTCTTCTGTGATATATGTTCAAGATAATCCTTTTTTTCAAAACTCTCATTGATTCTCGCCTATGACGTAGTTTTGTATTTTCTTCTAAGCCGAAGTTTCTCACATCATGATCTTATTTTACAATAAAATATCAGATAATTTTATTTAAAAAAAACGAATATCTAATAATTTATACATGATATAAATAGTATATCACATATGACATAATTGTGTGATCAATTTGGCAATAATTTTCTTTGTGATAACTATTAACAAGATCCTCGTTTATAGCGCAATCTCACAACGATCTTTATCTACAATGAAGTCAACTCTTTTGTGACAAAGCCTCATAAGTCATATTCTGTGATGAAGTTTCACAATAATCTTCTGTGATGATTTCCATGATAATTCTAACTCTTCCGTAATGGAATTCGATGATAAAAACTCTCTTATGCGACGAAGTTTCATGATTTTTTTTGTGATGGACTTCCGTGATGATTCTCTTCTAGCTCTTCCGTGATGAAATTCGATGATAAAAATCCTCTTGTGCGATGAAATTTCATGATTTTTTTTGTAATGGACTTTTGTGATCTCTTCTACGACGGAGTTCCATGATTACTTTTCTGCGACAAAATTTTGTAATAATGCTCCTCTTCTACAGTAAAATCCCACATTAATTTTTTTTGTAATAAAGTACCTCTTCTGCAACAGAGTTTTGCAATAATCCTTTTCTGCGATGAAATCCCGGGATCCTCTGCGAGTTTCATGATACAATTCTCTTACATAACAAAGTCTTGTAATAATCTTTAAAATAATTCTTTTCTTTAACAAAGTTTTACGATAATCCTACAAAATGACATGATGATAGTCCTGTGATGATAGTCTTCAGTAATGAAATTCTATGATGATTTTATTCTCCAACAAAATCCTATGATAACAAAGTTCCGCGATAATCTTGTCCTGCGACGAAGTTCCACGATGATCCTCTTCTGCGACGAAAATCCGCGACGATCCTCTTCTGCGACGAAAATCCGCGACGATCCTCTTCTGCGATGAAGAACCGCGATGATCCTTTTCTGCGACAAAGATCCACGATGATCCTCTTCTGCGACGAAGGTCCGCGATGATCCTCTTCTGCGATGAAGGTCCTCGATGATCCTCTTCTACGACGAAGATCCGCGATGATCCTCTTCTGCGACAAAGGTCCACGATGATCCTCTTCTGTGACAAAGATCCGCGATGATCCTCTTCTGCGACGAAGGTCCGCAATAATCCTATTCTGCGACGAAGGTCCGCGGTGATCCTCTTCTGCGACAATGGTCCGCGATGATCCTCTTTTGCGACGAAGGTCCGCGATGATCCTCTTCTGCGACGAAGGTCCACGATGATCCTCTTCTGCGACGAAGGTCCGCGATGATCCTCTTCTGTGACAAAGATCCGTGATGATCCTCTTCTGCGACGAAGGTCCGCAATAATCCTATTCTGCGACGATGGTCCGCGATGATCCTCTTCTGCGACGAAGGTCCGCAATAATCCTATTCTGCGACGATGGTCCGCGATGATCTTCTTCTGCGACAAAAGTCCGTGACGATCCTCTTCTGCGACGAACGTCCGCGGTGATCCTCTTCTGCGACAAAAGTCCGTGAAGATCCTCTTCTGCGACGAAGGTCCGCGGTGATCCTCTTCTGCGACGATGGTCCGCGATGATCCTCTTCTGCGACAAAGGTTCGCGATAATCCTCTTCTGCGACGAAGGTTCGCGGTGATCCTCTTCTGCAACGATAGTCCGCGATGATCCTCTTCAACGACAAAGGTCCGCGATGATCCTCTTCTACGACGAAGGTCCTCAATAATCCTCTTCTGCGACAGAGGTCCGCGATAATCCTCTTCTACGATGAAGGTCCGCGATGATCCTCTTCTGCGACAAAGATTCGCGATAATCCTATTCTACGATGAAGGTCTGCGACGATTCTCTTCTGCGATGAAATTCCGCGATAAAATCTTCTTTCACGACAAAGTTCCATAAAGTTCTATGATTCTCTATGATGCTCCATTTTCCTATTACAAGTTTTCTCAGCATCTAATATTTCTTTAACAATAGGCGATTTTTCACAGCATTTGGTAAAATAAATCTGTAAAAAAATATAAGAAACGTGAACTTTTTCAATAAATTTTTTGATGAAACGAATATTTAAATCTAATTAAATATAAATAAAATTTCTTACTTTTTTTAGGAAGAAGGATTTGCCGTTTTGCTGGAACTCTGCATATTTCATATCGGTGTGTGAATGTTGAAAAAACCATCCCCTTGCAAGTTTCGACGATTCTATTTTACATTGAAGATCCACGATGATTTTTTGACGAAATCCTAGTTGTTGAAGAATCTCACAGACGATGAATAAATGGAAGCCTCGTATGTCCAGAAGAGAACACCCTTTTAAGATCTCAAAGACAGCCAACGACAAGAATCGAGAACCAAAACTCACACGCTCACGCAGTCGAGCAAGTGTTTGGAGACCAGCGTCGAATTTGAAAGGCCGATGATTATGACTTGGTTGAGCACTTTTGTGCCTCTCTAAAACACTCCGTTAGTAGGCAAAGTTTTAGAGAGACGGATAACACACATCCAAGATGCCTCTTTGGTCGACTGCAATAAAATCTCATAAGCGAGAGAGAAAATGGAATCAAGCTTCTTCAGGGTACAAAAAAGAAATGTAAGACTGTTCATGATGACACTGAGGAACGGAAGTGCAAGTCATCGCTTCGTTCAAATGCAAGTTCCATTCAGTTCCATTTTTAAAACGCGACTACCTTGTATATAGGCATCACTCTCTTCCAATATTCTTAAATGTATATTTATAAAATATGGAAAAAAGAAAAACATAAATATACCTTATTAAAACGTCTTAAGATATGAGTCTGCATATTTACTAAACGCAAATATAACAAATGTACTAGTATGCTGGAATTGAAATCAATTTGAATTTTGAGGTATCTGTTATAGTTAGTGATTTGATCTAATTCAACAAATTTAATCTAAAATGGATATAAAATTAGTTTTCACCTCATTTTCAATTATCTTTGTAAATTTTTGTAAATGTTTTTTGTAAAATTAGAATTAAATATCTCATAATGAGATTTAAGAAATCTTTTTGAAAGCCAGTATTAATGCTAATTTTTCAACGCTCAATAATTAATTGCTAAAAAAAATTAACGTTAATTTCTCAGCTTGGTATTTAAGCGATTAAAAAAGCACGACCGCAAAAGGTCTTTTCTAAAAATCATTACCTGGAACCTAAAATCTTGCAGCTTTTGCTTACCTGTGTTACTGTTCTACTCCATTTTTTCTTAATAAGCTATTGCATTTTATCGAATCATGCTATTATCATCTTCCTCTTAATTATATCATCAATTATCTCATCTTCTTCCTAATTAATTCTATTAAAGCCCAAAGTCTACATATTCGGTCCGCACGAGTCCACATAATTTATATCAAACTTTGTGTAATTCTCATCCTTTTCGAGAAAATTATATCTTTTAATCTCGCTCTGTTGCAAAACCTAAATCTATCTCGGCGACATAACTTGCTAAGAACTCCGTCGAAAGTTGAACCTTAATCTTTTCACTATATCCTCTTTCCAACTAGTATATCAATTTTCATATTATTTCCTTGTTTCCTTAGAAATATGGTATGATCTCATTGTGAACCATTTGTGTCTTAAATGATCGAACCTGCATCCTACTCATTCCATGACTAAAATACATTTTGGATGTAACGAATGTTGTAATTCGAATGACTGCTTTCTGTGGAAAAACAAAGTAATATTTTATTTCTCCCTCCCTATTAGTGGTATTTGCCACCATTATATACCTCTCATAGAAGATCTAACTAAAAGATTAAGAGACCTACATATTGACAATCAATGAATTCTGATAAATTGTAATAAATTATTCGAATTATTGTAATAAAACATTATATACCTCTTTTTCTCTTTCAAGTACTTTTGAAATCAATACCTTCGAAAAACAATATATGTATGTGTGTATATATGGGAGTCAAATCTTTTCTTCTTTTCGAGTTAAAAAATTTCAGATTATTTTATATAGATTTTTCGCAAAGTACCTTCATTCTTTAGATATAAGATTGTTCCATAATAGATAAATATATTATTACGATTTCTTCTACAAAATAAAAATTTTGAAGTTATATCCAAATTACGATAAAACAATTCCGTTCTAATTAAATTAATGATAAAAACAAAGCGATCTGAAAAGGAAATATTATCCAAAACTAATTTTAGATTCTTAGATATCTATAGATTTTTGAATTCCGAAAGTAAATTCTCAAGTTCTTAAATTCTTGAAGCTTTCTATTCTTAGCTCTTCGATTATTGGCTGCCATTCTTAAACTTAATTCATCCGAGATTTTCAAAGGTCCATGAACTCAATGTATCCTTGCAGAAGTCTAGTGCGAACTTTCGTTGCGGATTCAGATGAGATTACATCTTGCCAAACTAATCAAAGTAGGGGACATCAGCGTATTAACACATCAGTATGTGACCAGCGATTTTATCTAGTAATCTTGTGCCATCTCAAAACACCATCCAAGCGCATTTTCCTTTATCGCCTTTGTGTAGAACAGCATCTTCCTATGACTCATAAAAACATATGTTTTGCCCCGCTTCCCCTCCCCTTCCAATATTTGCATTCGCAAGGTACAAGGATCAAAGATCAACAATGGATCGTCTGTTATAATGATCTCTCGTTACCTTTGTCGTTTTCACGCAACACGCAAATCCAACGGTACCTTCCGATGATCACGGACCAATGTCTTAGGTTGTCGAATTAGATGTGTAGACAGTAATACGTCGGGGCCGTTTCTCTAATCTATGAAAGGCTTATATCTTACAGCTCTTTCGTTCTGCTGCCTGCTATGTAAAACATAAAGAGAACCGAGCAAAGCAAAATGCAACATGTAGATATATTACGAATATGACATAGGGATTATGAGATAAAGAACGATAGCTAGTTACGCTGGAAAATTCACTCATTCTCATTCTCTCTTTCAAGCCGTCCATCAAATCAAACCTCCACGATGGTCACGTTCAATAGACTGCATTTTACATGGGTACACCAAGTATAATCTTGAACAACTTAAACCATATTCCTCACAGGTCCAGCGGGTCGAATGGGACGAGAGATCTTCCGAACATACACAGCTTTCTGTCAATCAAAAAGATTTCTCATTTGCACCCCTCCCCCCCCGCCTATTTTATATTTGTCCCTTTTCATCTCTATAAAGAATGTTTCTGTAGAAAATGATATTGTCAAGAAAAAAAATTCGATATTTGTTACCATACAAATACTTCATACTGCATCACCACAAACTGAGTTGTCTAGTTTACTATGTAATACACTTATAATTATCAAATAAACAATTTGATAAAAAGTCGAAATATATACATATATCCACTTAACTAGCTTCACCAAGTTAATAGAAAGTTCCGTTCAATTGGTATTGATATAGTGCTCCTATTTGTTGTGCGCCCTTTTATATATAACAGTATCTCTTTGTTTCATTTTATGTATGATTTTTCCTTCTTCGTGTGTGCCTCAGTTCATTTCTTAGTAGACTTAAGATCCTTAGAGTGATCGGCTAAGATTGGGAAAATACCAAGTTTCTTTCTCAATACCCTAGACTTTATTCTGAAAGCTTGGGATAATAAAGATTTTCGCACGTGCACGTGGATTCCTCACAGTTCCAAGATCGATTTCCTTCGATAAGTTCTTAGATCCTCGAATATCCAGATTTCTCATAATTAATTGGATATTACGTTTCCAAAAAGATATTAAGATGCATATTATCGTCTATTAGAAAATAAATAAAATTCAATATCCCTACTTTCAGATGAAACCAATGTTACCGAGTCGAGAAAACCTAACATCTTCCACTTCTCATATACAATGTATCCTTGCGCGTATACTTTCTTTACATTGATAATTTTTCGTATCCTTCACTTGCTTAAGTCTCCGGTAGCTCTCAAATCTCCCTCTCCAAACATCTAAAACACGCATCCTATCCTGGTCGTGGTCTCGGCGTGGCCGAAGGTTGCGTAGATCTATGAACACATTATTATGGCAACGCCAGGACAAGCGTATATACGTGGCAACAAAGAGGAGAAACTTTCGGCAACTCAAATAGGTTATTCGCATGCTTGCATGACGAGTTACCTTACTTGAAGTATACCTGCAACCTTAGGGTACGGTTTTCCGCATCATTATCCTATGTTACTCAACGAGAACGAACTTGTTTCGGACTTGAGAAAACGATCGATTTTCGGAGGGGAATGAAGACTCACTGCATGAAAGTCGTTTCTCATTGTCCGTAGTTACCAAACACACATGAGCTCGGTATTGTGACGATTCGTGCAGAAGATAACGTTTGCTTGTGCGTCGATTCGACCAGCCTCTAGAAACAGACCTTTCTTCTTCCCTCTCACTCAAAACGCAGATAATACTCCCTTATGGTTCTTTCGCTTACTGCAATCTTATAGGTACGTTTTCTAAGCCGATGACGACGACGACGTCGTCCATATTGGCAGCCATGGCCCTTTGTTCGCGATAAGGTGTATTTTCTATGATGTCTATGTGCCAGACTGAAAAGGATTGACGGCATTAATAAGTTGGTGAATAGAGAAGTTGACAAGGAATAGTTCTATATTGTTACTTGCAAAAAATGTATTTATTTATCTTACACTCCTCTCAGAACGTCTCACTTTATCTTCTCGTTTAATCTGTATCACAGTTTTGTTATTTACAAATTATTTAATACAAAATTAAAAGTATCACAATGTCTTACAATAATAATTGAGATCCTTTGTTTTTGTTATCTTGATCCTAAACAGAATAAAGCATCTTAGAAATATGCGAGAGAGAGATAGATCCGTCAATGTTGAGAACCTTGATAATTAGTGAAAGTTGATACATAAAATGTTGCAATTTACAATTTAAAAAGATAAAAATGTTTTACAGCTTTCTGAAAATTATTTATTATAATTTTACTGTTAATTGCTTATTATAATGTTCAGGATCAAGAAAAGTTTAAATGCTACACACTGATAGAATTATTATCACAATGCAAGGCAGTCTTATAATATATTTATTTTACAGATTTAAGGAACTTGAAAGTACTTCTAAAACAATATGAAAATTTTTCCTCCTTTACGTTTTTTAAGAATATTTTGCTTTAAGTATATACACATGTTAAATATATTATAGCAAACAAACTCTAAGTAGTAAAAGTACTTTGGTTTCGATACAGTTTACAAACCAAATCGACGACAGGCAGGAGGGCTGATGTGTGTATGTGTATGCGCGTACGAAATCCCAAGGTATCGCCTGCACCTGCTTTACAGCAACCCTTTCTCTCTCTCTTTCTTTCTCTCTATCCCTTTCTTTCCACCCGCATCCGCCATCTCAAACGGTGAGACTGCAAGTAAAAAATACCCAGATATATACCAGGGTAACGATGAGACTGCAAAGATTGCCGCAACACTGCAGGACTATTTGGCCAATCTTCTGAATATGTCGAGGTCGCCGATATTAGAACGTAGACTCCGCCCAGAGTAGATTCCACGAGTCAAACATTTCCCGTTTTGCCTGAGCGAGAGAAAATAAAGCAGTTGACAGAAATATCGACGCATCACCCGTGGATCATATATTCACTGTATAGTGCGCTGCAGTTGATTAAGTGCACTATTAGGAGTTAATACGGCAAAAGCATTTGCTGACGTAGCTTCCTTCACTCGAATAAAAACTTGAACCGAAGAGAGCCTTTTGCTACTGTAGATATCTACAGATACATGTTTCAACGATAGGAGGAAACGAAGCTTCCTATCTTCCAAGCCTAATCACCGCTGCACGGGCGATTTCACTTGGCTAAGCTGTTGCAGGAAGTCCATTATGCTGCTAAGGTCCTCGCATAAGTTTTCCCGCCAGAAATTGACGTCCCTCGAGTCAGGATGTTGGCTGCACCTCTCGAACTCCCGTTCAGCGGCATTGTACTGGCCGCAGCTGCCGTACTCCACGCCCTTGAGAAGCTGCTTTCTCAACCGTCGCCAACGGGCTATCCTCAACAGCTGCTTAGCCCGCAGCTCGTACTCCGCCTTGTGTAGGGTGTGCGCCAGCACGGCCTCCATGCGGAAGTCACGTTTCGGACTCCTGTGGCACTTCAGCTTCTTCTGACGTACGTTGGTGATCCAATTGGTCAGTTGCTCCGTGTGGCCTGGCTTGCCCATCTCGATTTCCCGCGGTCGATCGCGATTATCGCGAATGTCTCTCGTTACCGCCGACAATTGCGATACACTCCAACGAGGAAATATTCTAGCCGGTCGCCCCATTGTACAACTAAGTATTGATTAATTATCGAGTTACACCAACCTGTATCTAACTCGCGCCTTAGTCGATCATTCTAGCCAAGTCGCCAGCGACAGTTGCTTGGGGCGTGCATACAGACGAGATCCAGCCACACCGTTTGGAGAGGACAGTCACGCAATGGCCGCGCGGCGTACGTGGTGGGGCTCTTATATACCTGAACCGTCGCCGTTAAGGTGTAACCTTCCGCTCGGATGTGCGAAATAGTCCCACATTTACACCAAAAAATTCGTCCGACGCCACGAATTTCTCGCGTATTGGCAACACGACTTGTTAATTCGAGATTGAAAATGTCTTTCGGGATCAAATCGGGCACGAATTGTTGCTTCCGAAGCAAAAATCGATGCAGCCGAGAAAACAGATCGCGGCGTAGGAATGAGTGGCGCAGGACAATGCGGTGCGACGCGGTCCCCAATCGCAGTTGCTGCGTACCGTTACGGACAGACCTCGACCATTGCCATATCTTTAGAAATGTACAGTCACTTACAAAAATCTACGTCAAGATTCAATACGGTATACAAAATAGTAGAAATAAAAGAAAGCGCTGAGAATGCACGATCTTCTGTTGTTACACTGTTTACGTGTACATACATACATTCTTTACCAAAAGTATAGAAATCCCTGAAATAATTTTCCAAATGAAAATATCAGAAGACATGTGAAACACACGTGCAATGTTCGAGTTTTCAAAAAAACTATATTTTTCAGCACGATCTTTTCTCACTATTAACTTTTTCTTGAAAATCATACACACATATTGTTTAATTCAGATATATGTTTTCCAATATTTTTATTCGCACAATTAATTAATTAAGTTGTTTTTGGGGTTTCTATTCTTACTAAATGGAACGGTTAAATAATTATTTATTTTGAGTATTAAAAGTATTAACAGTTTAATACTTTTAACATTCAAAATAAGTAATTATCTAACCCTTATAATTCCAATATAAATTTTTGTGAGGGTACGCTTTTGATAAATTTTGTATAAAGATAGATATAAAGACTTATTGCGTATCATGAAATCATTGTTGCGTATCAGTATAGACACAGAGAATGTTGCGTCATTGCGTATTAACATTTTGATAAAATGATATATAAAACGTGTCATATTTTCTGCATTTTTAATGAAACAGGTCATATTATCAGACTTTAGAAAAAAAAAAATAAAGATAAACGATTAAAAAATTCAATTAAAAATAATAAAAACTTAGATATCAGATTTCTTATATGAACTCATTCATGTGCGCAGTGTATTTTCAAGAGAAAACAAAAGAACGTAAACGTTTTACGAAAATAAATATATTATCGAGTGTATAACAGACTGTACGATATAAGATTGATAATAAATGATTTTATACATATTAATTAGAATAATTAGCTTTGACATATATAAAATAAATAATTCGTATTTTTATTTAAAAAGCACATATTTAAAAACTGTTTAAGACAATTTAATGTTACAGTTTTTCTATAAAAGAATGTTTTTGTAATTTTATCTTGTTGCACGATTATCGTTCAAAAGATATATATATTTCTTTTTAGGAATTTTAAACTTTACCTTTTTTATTTGAATCTCCAATAATAGGCATATTTAAATATTAGGCATTCTTTTGATTTGAGAAAGGATAGCAGATGACATTGCAACATCGCTGGGAATTACTACAATATCATGCATTGAACACGTTCAGGTTCAAGTTAAAAAAGCAGTTAGTCTGCTCACCGAGCAAATGCTGCATGTCTAACAAATATTACAGTAGCTTGTTCATCCTCATTGCACGTATATTTGCTTTCGAAATAATATAAATTATATAGTTCTTGTAACAAAAATTATATACTATAAATTATTGTTAGTAAAAATATTTAAGAATATATATGTATCATACCTATAATCCCCAGTGCCGGATTTAAAGAAGTGGGAGGCCTCTGGGCGCTACCCGCCCATCTGAAAATAATTTTGTTGGAAGTTCAAGCTGGTTGCCAGAATATCAAAATGTTTTACAGCAATGCTAATTACAGCAATGCATTTTTGAGTTTCCAACAAAATTATTTTTAGTTAAGTTGATCGCTTTGAGGATTCATGATCTATTTAAATGAGTTTTCAATGATTTTGATATCTTATAAACTAAAGGCGTCCACTGATTCTACCAATCAGTGGACACCTTTAATTTATAAGATATCAAAATCATTGAAAACTCATTTAAATAGATCATGAATCCTCAAAGCGATCAACTTAACTGAAAATAATTTTGTTGGAAACTCAAAAATGATTAGCATTGCTGTAAAACATTTTGATATTCTGGCAACCAGCTTGAACTTCCAACAAAATTATTTTCAGATCTGTGTTCAGAAAAATTTTTAAACCATCCAGCAAAATCGTTCTTTCCGTATGAGGGCCCCCAATTTGTGGGAACCCTTAGGCGGCCGCCCTCCCTCAAATCCAGCACTGATAATCCCTGCAGAAAATAAATTGAATTTGCAGAAATAAATTGAATTGTTTGAACAATATTCTATTTTTATTTAACACAACACATTTTTATAGTTTATTTATTGTTATTTTTTGTTGTAATACTACAATTTAAAAATTAATGACAAAAATCTCAATTTTTGTGTATGCAGGTATTTTAAATATTTAAGACAATTATTTATGTAAAGTTTCATTGGAATCGATATAGAGATTATAAGTTATTCTGTAAATAAACAAATAAATAATTTTGTTTATTTACAGAATGACCATTGTCTACATCGCAAGTACAAAATACTTTTTGAGTTATAAAGCTCCAAAGTTGCAATTTTGGAGCTTTATAACTCGAAAAGTATTCAATGAAGAAACATTTGATTATTATAGTGTTTTGGAAAGCTCTCGAGGTGAGCTACAAGAATATGTAATAAAAAATAGGGGATGCCATTTAAAAAAATTGA
>NW_012027498.1:0-1698 GCF_000956235.1 Wasmannia auropunctata
GTTTTTGTGCAGTCTATTTTCGTGGATGTTTTGCTTGCAGGGAGGTCTGTGGTCGGTTCTTCCTGTGCATGTTTAACGTTGGGCCTAGCCCTTGCGAGGTTAGGGACTGGGATTATCTTGTCCCGTTTAGCACCCTTGTGTGGATTCATGAGTATTATTTTCCTTTTCTTCTGTATAGTTTTGTTTATGATTTTTGATAAGGTAGAGTTTTTATCTTCTGCCTTACTTTTATCTTGCCTTGTACTGCCGTCGTCATTGAGATTTGAGGTTATGTCTCTTTCTTCTCCGCCAGGATCTTTTGCGAGCAGATTCCAGTCGTCGCTAATTATTGCGACTTTGCTGTTTGTTCCTTCTTGTCCGAGGAGCGTCTTTATTTCGTTGTTATTCGCCACTTTTTCGAAACTTTCAACTCTCTTTGTGGAAAGAAGCCAACTCTCGCGTGCGTGTGTTCTTGCGTGCGCATCGACGAGTCTCGCAAACTGCTGCTTTGTGATGATCCATGAACACTGAATGCTACTGGATGTATACCAATAGTATATCAGTATAATAGATGTTATCAGAAAGATGAAATATGTATAGTTAAGACATATTTTACTTATAAATAAATATAAAGTTACAATTTTTGCATAATAGAGAATTCAATTTTCCTTCGGAAAGATATTCTTCTATTGAATATCATATTATATTGTATGTCGCGCGAACACAGCATAATTTTATAATATTAAATTTATGCAAGTATACGTCGACGTTATTAAAAATTAATGCGAGTAATAAGTGCTGCAATTTTGAAAGAAAATCCATTAACCTTCCAACAATATTTTAATGTAAGGTTAATTTTTAAGGTTGCTGAAATATTGACATAAAATTCCATTAATGTTTTAACAATATTTATAATGTAAGGTTACATTATAAGGTTAATGGTAAATACAAATAATTTTCTCACTAAACTATGTAAGGTTGTAACCTCCTTGTAACCTTAGTGCAATCCAGTGCTGTGAGGGTTAGGATCGCGCTCGATCGAAATCGAATTGTTCAAAGAACTCAAGATGCCTTTTATACATTATTTGATGATTTCCAGTGGTATAGCAACGCGTCGGTGATGGCCAACTTTTTAAATTGACACAACGTGTCAATTTTTCGCTGCCGAAACAATTTTATTAATTAATTTTTTATTAATTAAACGAATAGTTTTATGGACTTTCAATTTTGTCTTTAAATGTAAGTTTAAATGTAAGTTTTTAGGTCTCAAAGTTGCTGTATCAGAAATTGCTGTACATTTCGATTATAAATGAAGTATGATATTTTGATAGATTCTTATTACATTACGAGATTTCTTATCGGAACAAAGTATACGCAAAAATTTTCTTTTCTTGCTATTCCTATCCAATCTCGATATAAATATGAAATTGGATCCCTAATGTGTTTTGTATTTGCATATACTTAATAGTTTTGCATTTCTCGATATCACGCATAGTAATTATTTCTTTTAAGCAGTTATCTTTTATTCCTACTTTATAATTGGGATATGTCCGTTTTAAGGTAGTACACTCGCGACAATACCATCCAAAAGTTAGGTCTCTTCGCGCGCTCGGTGGCGATATTCCCATTGCCGCCAGTGAGAAAAAAACATTTGGTTGTGCCTATCCATAGACCGCACGCACACGCAGAAAAAAATTAATTCAGACAGACGCAGACTAA
>NW_012027498.1:13316-14101 GCF_000956235.1 Wasmannia auropunctata
ATTAATACAATTTAAATAACCATTCAGTAAATTGTAAATTTCTGTTTAATACATATACATTTATTAAGTATCTCCGGTATATATCAGGAGACACGGTAGTGGCTTGGTGTCAACTAATAACTTGGTGTTTAACTAATATAAATATAAATAAAATATATGTATTCTATCATAATCATATATCAATATGTCAAGCCATATATATATGTCAAGTCTATTTCATGCCGGGTCTATTTTAATTACATAAAATCTTGTTGTTTTTTTATTTTCAAAATTTGTAAATTTTTGTATAATTTTCTAAAAAAATTGTGGATTTTCATGAAATACTATTTTTTCATTTTCTTGATTTTAAAAAATTGTAATTTGTGGTATCATTGCGTAGATGTTTTTATCTTAAAATAAATATTACAAAAATATACAAATTTATACGATATAAAAATTTCTACAAAATTTCTATTTTTGTAGCTTTTTGTAGTTATTCATTAAAATTTTTTCCAGGGTTGCATGAAACTTGTATCATGTACGTGAAGAAACGAAGAAACAACATATATATTTAAATTTTTATTGACAATTCGAATTGTAAAAAGCTTAAGAATTTCGTTTTCTTGTAGTATTATACGCGATGTTACAACTGTTCAGAAATATTTATCTCCAAGTGATAAAAATTTTCTCCCAACTTCTGTGGAAACTTGTAGTATTTTATGAAAATTTAAGAAAGTAAATTTATATAGATTTTCACGGATTCATTAATCGTAGAATACTGAAGAATATTGTTGTTCTTCATAGAA
>NW_012027499.1:0-2360 GCF_000956235.1 Wasmannia auropunctata
TAGGGTTTTGGGGCAAAGTTACGATAGTTCCTTGGGATTACACTCGTACGAACGGTTTATTTAATGTAGATATACTTGTACAATTAATATATATGTAAGTAAAGAAACTTAGCGCGTGCACACACTGTGACCGCCGGAAGAAGAAGGACGAGCGAGAGTAACATAAAAATATAGACATGAAAAATAATAGAAAAATCTCGCCCTATAACAGTAGCGTTAATAAACCCATCCTTGGCGAACCAAGCATAATTATGGCATACATAGATCTACCATTCTAACACTCCCTCTATCGATGTGTGCTATGCAATTATTATTGTCATTCTAATTTCAACATAGAGATACAATCTAGGTGTTTAGCCTTTGACAAAGATTTAGTTAAAATATCCGCGATCATTAGTTCTGTTCTTAGATATTGAATTGATATCATTTTCTTTTCTACGAGCTCTCTAATAAAATGAAAACCTATGTCTATGTGTTTACTACGTTTATGAAATACTGCATTTTTAGATAGTTCGATCGCGCTTTGATTATCACAGTAAACGTTGATTGGATTTATTACGAACTCTTCGAACCCCATGTACGTTAATAATCTCTTCATATATATTATTTCGCGTGACAATTCCGCCAGTGCTGCGTACTCCGCCTCCATGGTTGAAAGAGCCACTGACGCTTGCTTCTTTGACTTCCAGCTAACGGCACCGTTAGCTAATATGATGACGTTTCCTGAACACGACTTTCTATCATCGGTATCTCCAGCCCAATCCGAGTCAGTATAGGCTGTGAGGGTATTTTGATCCTTTATGTACTTAATACTGTAATTATCTGTTCCCTTTAGGTACCTTAACACTCGTTTTGACAGAGACCAATGCGTTCCTCCCGGATCAGAGCAGAATCGGCTCAAAGCACTAGCTGCAAATGCTATGTCTGGACGTGTAGCGTTAGCTAAATAAATGAGACTGCCAACTAGTTCTTTATACGGTAGATTCTTCATTTTTGCTCTTTCCTCTTCGGACGTCGGACACATCTGTTTTGTTAGTTTTGTGTTTGCCTCTATTGGTGTCGATACTGTTTTTGCATCTTCCATGTTGAATTTAGCTATTAGCTCCTTAATATATTTCTTTTGTGAGAGGTGAATACTTCCGGTTAAGCCATGTCGTTCCACGTTTATTCCCAAAATGTCGTGTATCGGTCCTAGGTCTACCATTTTAAATGCTGTCTTTAACTTGGATTTCACGATCTCCAACTTCTCGATTTTCTTTGACGCTAATATAAGGTCATCAACATAAATTAACATAATGACTCGATCATCTCCTTCGTCGTATACATATAAACATGGATCAGCCACGGTACGTTTACCTCCGTTATTTATTACATATTTATCAAATGTTCTATACCATTCACGACCCGACTGTTTTAAGCCGTATAAAGGTTTCATTAATTTACAAACATTCGATTCTTTACCTTTCTGGACATACATTTCGGGCTGTTCCATGTACACTTCGTCTGACAGCTCACCTTGTATATAGGCCGACACGACGTCCATCTGATGGACATGCATTTCTTCGTTTACGGATGCGGCAAGAAGGGCTCTGATGGTTTCATACCTTGAAACCGGCGCGAATGTTTCCTCGAAGTCGACGCCTTCTCGCTGTGTATGTCCTCGCACTACCAGCCTCGCTTTAAATTTTTCAACTTCGTTTCTCTGGTTGAACTTGGTCTTAAAGACCCAACGATTTGACAAGACCTTTTTATTTTTCGGCCTTGGCACTAAGATCCAGGTTTTGTTTTCTAGCAAGCTTTTGTATTCATTGTTCATAGCGGCTAGTCATGCTTCACTATCGTCCCGATTTAATGCTTCTCCAACGGATTCTGGATCTGGAACGTTCACGCTGCGCGTTTGATAGATTTTCTTCGGTCTACCTGGCTGACCTGTCTTCATTAATTTTGGACGTCCTCGTCCACGACGGGCTTCACAAATCCTCTCATTAGCCGTACCTTGTGGCCTAATATCAGTCGTAACTTCTTCTGAATCTGAATCTCTGTCATCTTCTCTATATTCTTGACGTTCCTCCTCTTGTAAATCGCGATATTCTTCGTCTTGTGACTCTGATTGTTCCAATGGAATGTAGCTTGACGTATTTGCTTCTTTCTCATCTGATGTAATTAAAGGATTATTCATTGACAGATTAAACGAATTTTCTCCTTCAAAGAATCTTACATCCCGTGCTTTGATTACGGTTTTTGTTCCGGGCTTCCATAGTCGGTACGCTTTAGACTCTTCTGAATATCCAACTAAAACGTATTCGTCACCCTTCGGTTGGAATTTTCCTCTTCTTTGCGCTTTGTTTAATGCTATTGTT
>NW_012027499.1:7569-9879 GCF_000956235.1 Wasmannia auropunctata
TAAACAGCAAATTTTGTTCGATAATAAATGTACCGCTTAGGTCTCGTTGTTCAATTTTGTACAACTGTTTTTTGTTCGAAAAGGAGACCATAAACATCAAATTTTGTTCGAGGAGCACGCTAACACTTGGCACCCTTTTTTATTTTTTATATTTATACAACAGAATAATGGCCGCTTTTATGGGCCCCAGCAGACACACCGTCTGCTGGCCGATGACTGCAAAATGGGCAGTGCGAGCAACTGCCGCCTCGCTCCCACACCAACCCGTGCTCGATCCAGTGTCACCTGTCAAGGAGCATGCAAGAATAAAAACTAATACTGTACTAAATTCACTCCAGTACAACAGCTGTTGCAGTATCCGTCGCCTCCCGAGGTGGCAGGGCACGGTACTGACCGTGACACACAGTTCCGTTATCAATGCAGCAATAATAAATAAAGTTGTTCACTTAAATGATTGTATCTCGATTTTAACACATCGTTATCAGCAATTCTTATAGTTTCTCTTCAATATTCGATTTAACGTGAGTCAGAGTATTCTCGCTAATAGGCGCCGCGCGAGACTCGATCGTGTCATTGCAGACACATGCAATGCATATGCGCCGCAGCCGCCCTCGCGTACACTCAATGCAAAGTTAATTACGACTAAATATCAGTCACCGCACAATACAAGATATAGTATCATTTACGTATGACTCGGTCGCAAGTCATCTCCCAGCGCATAATGTACACTTGTCAACAAAATAAACGCATAGGTAAATTTACATCAAAATTTCGCGTAACTTTAGACAATCGTAACTCTGCGAAAAATAGTCGTATCGAGAAGTTTTTTTCATTTTCAAGGGTAAAACCTGTACTTAAAGATGCTTATGATAGATTTTTAATCTACCTTTCCTCCTATCCGTGATCTTTTAAAAAGTAAAGACATGTTACGTCTCCAAAAAGTTTGTATAATTTGACGCATTCTACAGGACGGAATGAATTTTTCTCGCAAATGTCATGGTAGCCATCGTAAAGATTGGACTTTTTGCTACAAATTTGAAAAAAAATGAAACGTACAATTTTTTTCGCGGAATTACGACATGTCAAAGTTATCATTGCATTTTTGTTAAATTACCGCCAGCATTAGCATTACCCGATGTGCACCACGGGGAGGTTGCTGGTCGGATTTTGCGCATTGTGTGTGTGTGTGTGTGTGCGTGTGTGTGTGTGTGTGTGTGTGTGTGCGTGCGCGCGCTGTTACGTGCCGCGACGCAACGACGCCGTACGTTATCGATAGATCCTCTTCAGTTCCTAAGCTGACCCTATGTTTGGGTCCGTAACCTAATATGCCTAACCGTAATAAACATAAATACTTATAAGTAGCTAATAAGGGCGGGTTCTAACTAGGGAGCTCCGTGGTGTGGTGAGGGGAAGAGGGGTCCGCGGGGGTCCGCGGGGAGGGGAAGCCGCGGGGAGGGGAAAACCGCTCAGAACGTTCACGGTCTGATGCGGGGTCCGCGGGGAGGGGAAGCCGCGGAAAGCCGCTCGATCAGCTGGCCTGACCGCGGGGACGTGGGTGCGGGTGTTGCGGGAAGAGGGGAATCGCGTTGTTGGTCCGGGATGCGCGGGGAAGAGGGAACCGCGTCGTAGGTGCGGGGTCCGCGGGGACGGGGGAACCGCGTCGTAGATGCGGGATGCGCGGGGAAAAGGGAACCGCGTCGTAGGTCCGCGGAGAAGAGGGATACCGCGTTGGAGATGCGGGTATCGCGGGGAAAAGGGAACCGCGCTCGCGCTCGCGCTCGCCGCGTTCGCCGCCGCGTTCGCCGCCGCCGCCGCCGCTGCTGCCGCCGTTGCGCACGGGCCCCACCTCACCCGTTATCGCTCGCGGACCCACCCGTTATCGATTGCGATGAGGAATAAGGAAGAGTAAAAGGAAAATAATAATTATTAATATAATTAGAGAAGAAATGTTACATTTTACCGAAGAATATAGTTAATGAAGATACTAGACGCGGGGTCGCGAAAGGGGGTTCCAGCGCAGGCCCCGTTGCAATTTTCTTTCTCTCTCCCTCCCGAGGTATCTCTGTCCCACCCATGATTCTCGCGCGCTATGTAATTCGATGAAGAAATAAGGAACGAAAAAATTTAACACATAATGTATATTTAACTGACAATGTATATATTTAGCACATGATTAATACATTTAACACATGATGTACATAATTAATTATGGAACGCATCGTGCACAATATGATCTGACGCGTAAGCTATGAGTTCACATTCAATAAGCGACATTTTATCATATACCTTACGCAAAATCTTTATTGCATC
>NW_012027499.1:10599-11876 GCF_000956235.1 Wasmannia auropunctata
TCATATTTTTATGTAAACTCCCCTCCAATTCGCTGTGACAAAGTTTGATTTTTCGAACAGCCATAATGCTTAGCGATGAAATCACTTTGCCGAACACGCGTAAAAAATGCAATTTAGCAATTTGGTGAAGCGCCGATGTACGGCAGCTGTGACACAATAGATTCGCGTAATATAATATGTTTTCAAGGATAAACAAAATGTCTTTCTGCATCGAACACGTGTTAAAAATGCAATTCAGCAATTTGATCAGCTGTCACATAATACTTTTGTGTAATATAAGATTTTTATAAAGACAATTAAAATATCGGTGAGATCACCGTGTTAAAAATGCAATTAAGCATTTTGCATAAGCGCCGATGTACGGCGGCTGTCACATAATACTTTTGTGTAATACGTGATTTTACATGGACAATCAAAATATCGATGAGATCACCGAACGTGTTAAAAATGCATTTTAGCATTTTTGCACAAGCGCCGATGTACGGCAGCTGTGACACATTAGATTTGCGTAATATAATATTCTTTCAATCTAAATGTCTCGCGGTCATCGAACATATGTTAAAAAATGCAATTAAGCATTTTGATCAAGCGCCAATGCATGGCAGCGAGATCACGTCGCGAAATCAAACGATATCTGCAACATTTGCGAAAAATAGACCACACCCATTAGTTTCGGCATATATATTGTAAAGATTTTGACACACCTTGTCAGTGGTGAGATTTAATGCAACCAGGTGATTATGAAAATGTAACTTTCGTTAATCGACATCAAGGAAGATGAAGATATTGTTCCTCATGTGTCATTAGAGGAAATAATCAATTTTCGTATCTTCGTCTCTTGCGAAGACACACTACCGAAGAATTTATACTCCACGATGGTTATTTATGCTGGGGATGCGAATGTCCGTTGTTTCAAATAATGCCGTGTAACATGTGCCCTATTTGCACAGAGTGAGAAAGATATATTTGTGTAATCGTGCTAAAAAGAATATGGAACAAACGATAAGAGATCTGGACGAGCAAGCCACCCGGTTGACTACGCGAGAAGATTTTATCGCGTGGGAAGAGCTTGTCGACGAATTTATCGATTCGCTCGATGAACAAAGTCGAAATCCGCGATTATCGATCGGTGTGAGACAATCTGTCATTGCTCGTATCGCGCGACTGGAAAGTTTGAAAGATTCGGTGCGCGGACGATTCGTGCATGCGGGTGCAGGATACGGTGCGGGACTCAGATGGCGTGAGATAGACGCAGCTTTCAATAGTCGTATACTGAA
>NW_012027499.1:19977-26795 GCF_000956235.1 Wasmannia auropunctata
AGAAATATCCCCGGAAAGGATATTTTCGCCCACGTTACCACAGCATGCCCAACGCAAAAGCGACAGCCATGATGGCACATCCGGCCCCAGCGCAACGTGCCCGTCAAGAAATTTGCAGATTTCTCAGAGAGTTTAAACAATCGCAGCACAAAACGCACATTACTCGATTCGTTGTCGAAAACCGTATACAATAAACGCACTTTTAGCACACTAAACGCGTTTCTACCACACGGTCATGTATGGAGATTACGGAGCGGCACGAAGGCACGTCCATACACCTCGACACACACGAGACGATTCCCCCCTAACCTAATCCCACCCCCAACCTTTTTTTTAACGTGGTGTAAAAATCTTCATAGACCCCCCGCGCCTGCTGCGGGGAAGTGTGGGATTTACCTGACCAGATGACAAGATCTAGGCGCCTACCCACTAAAAAATCACCACGGAAGAGAGACCAACCCGATCTCACAAGAGGGGTGACCCCGGAACCGCTGAGAACCACTACTTGAGGGCCACCCCCGGGGATCATGGAAGCCGCAACTTCCACATCTTGCAGGCAACAACACAGCAGAGTTATCACAAAACTCTGTCCAGCAAAAGACTCGGGAAAAGTGCGTTAGACCGAATAAACGGTCCAAGTCACCACAACGATTGAGTGAAAAGAGTGAGACATAAAAAACCTAGAAGTCAATCACAAGTTCCCCCCATCCGAATCCAAGCCCGCATAAGAAACATCAACCAGAACTAGCTCTTGGGCTTGGACTTTTCTTGCCCTCTTCGCTTCCTCCTTACGCGACATTACCTGTTCACAATATCGACCAAAGGCAAACCAGCACTCACGATCTCTAATATATATAATGGCCCGAAAAACCGCGCCCAAACTAAGGTCGGGGCCCAGGGTCCCGACAAGGTCCATTCTGTCCAAGTCCCAAGCGGGGCAGTCACTAAGCGTATGTGTATTTGTATCGTTCGGGCAATCACAAAAGGAGCAATCCGATCTAGAAGCCTTACCAATTCTGCACAAAAATGCATTAAAGCATCCGTGTCCCGTAACCATCTGCGTCATTCTATAGGTCATATTACCGTGACCTCTTCTATACCAATCCGAGAGCACCGGTACCATGGCTCTCCTTAGTTCAACTGCTGTGGAACCTACTTTGTTATAATCCTCCGCCCAACTAGCCAGGCGTCTAGAGCCAATTCTTTAATACGATCCCGGATACGATCCTATCAGTAACCGCAATCTCGTTGGCCTGCACCTGTCGGATGTTCAGAAAAGTCCACCGGTATCTTTCCGCCAGATATTCGACGGGAATAATTCGAGACAACATAAAAGTCGCCGGGTACGACAATGTTTGGTAGGCTGAAATCACCCGTAGGGCTATGCGTCGCTGGACTGCCCTAATCTCCGCTCCGACTCTACGGTCAACACTTAAAGTTGGGGCCCAAACGGGGGCTCCATAAAAAATCATCGCCTGAAGGGCAGCACAGTATAGCCTTCTCGCGTGTTCCCTGGGTCCTCTCAAATTTGGCATTAGCCTCGACAGAGCCAACAAAGTCTTTTCCACCCTCGGAAACAACAGCGTAAAATGGTCCCTAAAGTTCCACCTACGATTTAACACCAGCCCAAGATATTTGACAGTGCTATTCAGCGGAATCGATGTGCCCTTAATCAGAATATCGCTATCCCTCTTAAACCTATGCGCAGTCGAAAAAGCTTCAGTTTTTTGTGGAGAAACTCTCAAACCTAGTCGCTCAATCCGCCTGATCAGTAGCGCCGCCCCGTACTCGGCTCTAGCGCTAGCAGCCCTAAGCGAATCCCCAAGCGCCACTAACAACGTGTCATCCGCGTAACACAAGACAAAGACCTCGTCCGGGAGCTCAATCTGTAAGATCGAATCAAACGTAAAATTCTATGCCTCAGGGCCGTAAGCGGAGCCCTGAGGGACCCCGCAAGTCATAGGAATTCTAACTATTCGCCCCCTGCTGTTAGTGAACGTGATCCATCTGTTAGAAAGATAATCGGTAATTATCTTAAGATAACTGGGAATTTCCTTTTCTATAAGCGCCTCTCTTATACTTTCCCAGGACAAAGAATTGAAGGCATTCGCCACGTTTAAAGAGATGGCGATCGCTGCCCTACCCTCCTCATAGACCGGCTCTAGTATCTCTCTTAACCTCAAAACCGCATCAACCGTTGAATGTCTAGGTCGAAAGCCAAACTGATGTCGAGATAAGCCTATTCCATTATTGATGCTACTATAAATTCGGCGGATCAAAACTCTTTCAAAGAGCTTGCCCAGCTCTCCCATTAAGCAAATAGGTCTGTAGGAGGAAGGAACCAGGTCCGGTTTATTGGGCTTCTTGATTAAGATTAATCTCGCCGTTTTCCAATTAGTAGGAAAAACCCCTTCTCGGAGACAGGCCGTCAAACAATCTGCTATACGGTCCTTTATATCCTGGAGCAACAACTTTATAACTCCGCCTAAAATCCCATCGGGGCCCGGGGCCTTTCCGCTCATTCGGAGTTTTGACGCGACCTACTCCACCTCTTTCGGGGTGACAGCATAGTCTTCATCCCACAGGACTTGGCGAGGTCTTGCCATCAGCTCACCTTCCACCTGTGGGAAACGGCCCTCCACAATACAGTCCATCTCTGTCGGGAGGAGAGTCTCCGTTATTGGTCTCGAGAAGGGGCGGAGTTTACCCATCACCACACGATACGGACGGCCCCATGGGTCTTCGTCTATCTGCGACAGAAGCTCATTCCAGGCTCCATTCTTTGCTCTTTTAATCGCCGTTCTGAGAGTTCTTTTGGCCTCTGCCAATTCAGCTTCTAGTCCAGGAACTGGGGCTCCTCTCTTTCTCCGCTCTCTAGTGGTCTTCCTTCTTAAGCGATTACAGCTTTTCCTCAATTCTGCAATTTCACTACTCCACCAATAAACCCCCTTCCTACGGGAGTTTCTATGTCTCCGCATCCCGGCGTCTGAGGCCCTCCTCAAGACTTCCTGCAAACGATGCGCAAGCTCCTCTGCCCCCAACCCCTCTCCTTGCTTGGGCCAGAGAGAGACTATAGCGCAAGCCTGCAAACGATCCTGGTCCAAACTTCTGAAATCCCATCTAGGAAATCCATTTATTTCAGATTGCATTGTTAAGTTCCTCTTCTCGCTGAGTCTCAAATATATATAAAGGTGATCAGACAACGACTCAACCCCCGAGGCCACCTCCCAGGATATTACATTTGGGAGAACTGCAGGGGAAACCCACGTTAAATTGATGACCGAAGTTCCTTTGGGTCTAACACATGTCGCCACTCTACTCTCGTTTAAGAGTCTAAGATCTAGGGCGGAGGCCCAGTTTAACATGGCCTCTTCCCGCAACGTAGGGTTGACTTTATCCCACAGATGAGAGCGTGCGTTGAAATCCCCGGCTATAATAAGTGGAATTGGCTCTGCTTAGTTCCTCCACGGAATCGGTAATCGCGGATAAGAAGGCTCGAAACTGATTAACCGTTCTATTAGGTGAGAAATAATACGACACCACTATTCTGCCTTTCCAGGAAACTGCCACGAACCCTTCACCCCGTTCCACAACTGTCACTCGGTGCACCGAAGCACCTTGCCACGTAATGGCAGCCATGGGGGTAGCCTCAATGGATTCAACCCATCTAGGGTCATTGGGAACACGATATGGTTCGGAGACGCAAGCCAGAGCAAAATCACCCTCCACCATCGTCATAAGCAGATCCTGCGCTCCTCTGGATCTATTCAAATTAATTTGAATTATACTGTCCATCACTGGTCGGTTCTAAGGCAGTCCTGCTCCGATCTGCTGCGATTTTCTGAGGGCTTCTCCTGGAAGGCACGGGGGGCAATCCTCCGAACCCGCCCGATGGTGATGCGGAAGGCCTCTTTCCTTGCACGCTGGACAGCTGGTCCTTCCGCCACAATTCCTCGCCATGTGTTCATGGCCTCCACAATTAAAGCGGGCACCCGAACGGTCGACCGCACTCGGGCACCTATCCCTCACATGCCCCACAGCGAAACACCTAAAGCACTGCAGTGGGCGACGTTTAAGAAGGTCTACTTTGGCCGTGGACCAGCCCACCGTTAGCCTTCCAGTGTTCGACAACTCAAAGGCCGCGTCAAGCGGACACTGTGCCCACACAGTCCTAAGACCATTTCTCAGAACACGCGATTGTCCGAGTCTAATACTGGCTATAGGACATTTTACCAGTTCTTTCTATAGCTTCAACGAGCTCCTTAGGCTCTATCGTCTCGTCCAGGGCCAGAGAGTCTGAGTTCCTCCTTTAGACACGGCCTACCCACTCTTATTCCCGAATCACCAAAAGCCTGCTTAAGCCTTTCAGCCAAGGCAACAGCTTTAGGCGACATCTCCTTGCCGGGGATCTCAATTAGGATCCCACCCGATGCCGTATTCCTCATGCGAGTTTCACTGATACCCAAATCCTCAAGTGCAATGCTCTTACGGGCATTACGCAGTGCTCCAGCAAAACTCAGACTCGGGCTCGGATTCTCCGGGAGAGAAACTGTTATCGCAGCTGACTGTGCTGCTCGTCTTCTCTGCAGACCCCTACCGGCCACAGCTTCATCCGCCAACCGCGGCGGTCTTAGCGTAATCGCTTTTCCTCTCCCCTGTCTCGACACCGGTGTAGGGAGTGGCGGAAACGTCTCCCCACGAGACTCTTGGCCTGAAGTCTCTCTAGCGTCGTCTTCTTCTAAATTTCTCTCCAACTGACGGAGGCGAGAAAGCTTTTTTCTCTTCTTTCTCCTCGACATAGAATCACCATCACTACCTCGTGTTTCTTCCCCGGCTGCCCGAATCCGCTGATCGATGCCGGCCCGCGAGGACTCACCGCCTTCTCCACGAAGCGAGTCCAATTGTTTTCTTATATTTGGCACAGTTCTCTCTTGTGGCATACCGCTCGGTCTACCTTTTTCTGTAGAGAGCGATCGAATCGCCCCAACAACCGCCTCACTTATAGTGCGCGTCAGTTGGCCAAATAGATCCTCTCCACTACTACCATTCAATGGCGGACGTTCTTTTCCACTTGAGGTGCCAACATCTCTAGGGGGGTGGCTCAACTCTCTCTCTTCTTCACAATTGTTCGTCAGACCTCTCGGGGGTCCCGGGGAGATCTGCATAGCATTTGGCGACACAGACAAGGGTGCAGGTGGGGGCAGGTTCAGTGTAGGTTCACCTCCCATCACATTAGTTCCGCTTCTAAGATCCTCTATTTGCAATCTCAATCTTTTATTTTCCTCTCTTAGACTAGCCATTTCCACTTGCAATTCTTGGATTTTAGTTCTAAGAAATCCGATATCTCCATTCATGGAGGCCCTCATCGAAAAAACTCTCAATACCTGGGAAACCGCTTCAGTATTCACCTTTATTATACGAGTCAGGCCTTTTATGTTCTTTGACTTCTCCCAGTCATCCACCTCATTCAGCCACTCCGTAGTCTGAGCAACCATCTCCGAGGTCGACAGTTTTTCCACTTGCTTCATGTATAAGTTAACACTCTCCGCACTCGCTGAGGTCGGTCTGTCTGCTTCTCCAATTGTGAATCTTGAGACGAATTGCAAGTCTGCTTCTGCCACGGGAGAACCCGGGACACTTTTTCGTCTTTTTTCACGTCTAGGCCTCGCCACAGGTGTGACTCCTATAATTATCTGCGTCTTCGTGACCACTCATCTTAATCCTACCGGGGTGCCTGACTCAGTAGCATGTACATCCACCGTAGTCCGCGAGGCCGCGTCAGCATCAAAGAGGACCGTTTCCTCCCCTCCTTCCGCAATTCCCGCGGCCAAGTCTTCGGTCGGAACCGTGCCGCCGCTGCGGGTTTCCGGACGCCCAAACACAAAAAGATCCGGTCTAACTACCTCAATCTTACTCACTCGGACAGTAGCTTTCTTGGTCAAAGACCTGGACGGGGGTCCTGTCGCGGGCACTTGTACGCGTGCCCCCCCCATCCCACTCCCGTCGCATGTTGTCGACGCGGGGGGCCCAGGACAAACAATCCCTTCACGCCGTTCTCCAGCATCCGAAACTGGAGGCATTAAATCTTTTTCCTGACTATCCATGGTTATTATTTATATGGATTTTTGCCAAGAGCGTCAAACTCTTGCCCCACTGACTCCTGACCGAAACGACGGGGTGCCCGGCCGGTTACGAGCGAATTGTATGCTCAAACGAGGCTGAACCGGGAAACTCCAGTAACAACAGCGGCGTGCGTTCTTAAAAGGATGTAACACTGGAGACCCCACAGAACAACCCCATTTAATTTCCCTAATAACACTACTTCTGCTAACCTACTATATTCACACTTATAACTATTTACAGTTAATCTGCTATAAGGGCAGTCTAGGGCCGGGTCGCAGCGGGGCGGGAATCTCTTCCGCAGCTCCCACGTTGCAGGGTCAACCCCGTAGCCACGACCCTTCAATAACAGGCACGAAGAAATAATAATCCGCCAATCACAATCGATTCTTTAATCCCGCACTGTAACTTCATGCCCAAAGAGTCGGAGGAGAAGCGAAGCTCTAAACTCAACTCAACAGTCCTCTAGGCCAAAAGCACCGAGTCACTAATAAACCCGACCCCGTATCGAGATTAACTTATAACTATACATCCATAACAATGATAACACAGCATAGATTGCCAATAATAAATCAGAACTTAACTAGAACTAAACTAATTTAATAATAGTGTTATGCCCGCGCCATTCGGTCTCGAGCGAGTCGAAGTGAACCGATTGCGAGAAGCTGCGAAGCGCGTTTCCCTGACAACGAGCCGGC
>NW_012027500.1:0-406 GCF_000956235.1 Wasmannia auropunctata
TTACATCTTCGCAACTTAATCGTTCCTTATTTATACAAATGCATACTTTACTATTATATTTATTCCTCTACAAGCTCCTCCAGCGTTGCGGTAGAAGGGGGGAAGAAATTGTAAAAGAAAAGTACGGGTACCAAATAGGGGAAGGGGGAGCGGTACAAATAGACCGGAATATTGTCGGTGGGATCCAGGAAACTGACCGTGGTACGGATTTCTTCTAGGCAAAAATCATCCGGACCTATGGTGTAGGTTCCGGGTTCCAGCGGGGAATATAGTTGAGGAAATTGACGGATAAGCGACTCTAGCGAGTCGTGTTCCCCGTAGGGATAGTACAAGCGGGGACGAGGAGGGGGGATTTCCTCGAGAAACTCGACGCTTCCCGTGGAACTTACAGGAGAAGAAGGCGAAA
>NW_012027500.1:12840-13469 GCF_000956235.1 Wasmannia auropunctata
TGGTATTTCGGATCTGACAACAAGAAGGCTCTGTCCAAGGCACCCATTATCACTGCTCTTTTTTGTGATGTAGGGTGGGCCGATAGAAAATTCAAGTACCTACCCGAAAATGTGGGTTTCCGGTACCAATCAAATTCCAATTTATCGTTGTTCTTGATAATTGTTACGTCAAGAAAGTTCAATGTATTCCCCCCCAATTCTAAAGTAAATTGTAATCTGGGGTGAAACGAGTTGAAAATATCTAATACTTTCTTGGCCTCTTTTTGTGGGACCGCCAACATTATGTCATCTACATATCTGTAGTAGACCGGCACTTCAATCTCTAGAGCCCTTATCGTCCTTAGAGCACTCTCCTCGATATCTTGGAGCACTAAATCTGCAATGGGGGGGGAAGTAGGTGAGCCCATGGGTGTCCCGAACTTTTGTCTGTATGTTATATTGTCAAATGTAAAGAATGTGGAATTGAGAATCAGTTCTAAGCCAGTAAAGAATTCTCCTTTTGGTATCTTGCAATTTTTTGATATATCGTTCCATCTTCTATTCACACTTTCAATTGCCAAGTCTAAAGGAACGTTCGTAAACAGAGATATCACGTCTAACGAAATTAAAACGAAATCCTCCCCCAATTC
>NW_012027501.1:0-448 GCF_000956235.1 Wasmannia auropunctata
TTGAGCCGATTCGATCACTGCAATTTTGACGGACATGAAACTTTATCTGAACGCGGAATGCTATTCGTACGACGACATGAATCTGGATTTCGTTAGGAACAAGTGGGCCGTTCTCTACGACACGTACGCGCGTTTTTGCAAGGGGTACTACGGATATGAGTATCTCGAACCGAGTCTCACCACCACAACATTTTTACGCAACGGCCCGTTCGTGATCATCGATTGCTCTCGTCAGAACGAATCGGTCAAGAGCGCGACCGTGGACGTGAGACTGGAATTCGAGACCAAGGAGAACGTGCCGTTGAGCACCACCGCGTATTGCCTTATCATACACGATCGCGTGATTCAGTACAACCCGTTGACCAACGTTGTTCGCAAGATCATCTGAGCGCATCCTCCTTCCCCCACCACTAATACTACAGTTTTTGTTTGATATAAACGAACGAAC
>NW_012027501.1:12892-13474 GCF_000956235.1 Wasmannia auropunctata
TAGCAAAACCTTTGTATGCATTAACGGAAAACTCTAATAAATTCTTTTGGAATGATCAATGTCAAAAAGCTTTTGAGAAATTAAAAAATCTTTGATCTCTACACCCATTTTGTCTTTTCCGTTGAAAGAAGGGGTATTTATTTTAAATACCGATGCGTCGAATCACGGAATCGGTGCGGTTCTCTCCCAAAGACAAAACGGAATCGAAAAAGTAATTGCTTACTTTAGTCGTGTTCTTAATAGAGCGGAGAAAAACTATTGTGTCACCCGTCGGGAACTTTTAGCTGTGGTGGATTCTTTAAAATCTTTTCATCAATATTTGTATGGACGAAAATTTTTGGTTAGGACGGATCACATTTCACTTCAATGGCTAATGTCTTTTAAAGACCTTGAGGGACAATTGGCTAGATGGTTGGAGCGATTGCAACAATATGATTTTACAGTGGTCCACCGTAACGGTACTTTACATACGAATGCTGATGGTCTTTCTAGACGACCGTGTGCAGAAACTTTATGCAATTATTGTACGAGAGTGGAATTAAGTGAGGAAAAAGAAAAATATGAGATAGTTCGTCGTATATT
>NW_012027502.1:10040-10372 GCF_000956235.1 Wasmannia auropunctata
GTTGACTGGAGTTCAGACGTGTGCTCTTCCGATCTCCTTAATGTTACGTCGATTCGCGTGCCCGCACGTTTATTCGGCCACCCTAGTGCCCCCGTGCACCCCCGTCGTCCGTTCGCCTCGATAGCGGAGAATTTTCGGCGCCGGAGGTAATCGCGGCGAAAGCAACACGCCGCGCGGGACTTAGAAAATTTTCGGCTCGGTCGGGTCCGGAGGTAAACCTGGCCGATCGACGCTTCCCGCTAGCCCCTTAATATTACGTCGATTCGCGCGCCCGCACGTTTATTCGGCCACCCTACCACCCCCGTGCACCCCCGTCGTCCGTTCGCCCCGAA
>NW_012027502.1:12872-13753 GCF_000956235.1 Wasmannia auropunctata
TGTGTGCCTTGTGGCTTCTCGAACGTATATGAAACACGGACCGTGATCGTTGCGATGCACGTCGGTCGTTCTTCTCGCTATTGAAGCGGAGAAGTCGTCGACTCTCGCACGGAGGGTGATTTACATCGTTAGACGTCTTCGGCGACGAAACGTCCGGTGTTCGCTCGCCGCGGCGGTACATCGCTTCCAGCGGCTAAGTCCCGCGCGCCTCGGTCTATCGACGACCGCGCCCATAAGCGGCCGTGCATAAGACCGTGCGTCGCCGACCGCTTGTCCGGTCGGTTGGGTACTATAAGAGGTGCGATGCGCTCGGCTAGCCGAGCGGTACGATGCGGTCGTGCGTACACGTTACTCGTGTCTCGTACGGCTTCTCGAACGTCTATGAAACACGGACCGTGATCGTTGCGATGCACGTCGGTCGTTCTTCTCGCTATTGAAGCGGAGAAGTCGTCGACTCTCGCAACGGAGGGTGAGTTACATCGTTCGACGTATTACGGCGACTCGTTCGACGAAACGTCCGGTGTTCGCTCGCGCTTGCCGAAGCGTGCCGTCCAATATAATATTATATACAAACACAGCATTGCCACGAGTCGGTGTCGTAGAGACCGAATGGCTCTTATGTGGCGCGCACATAGTGTTGGTCCCGCGATCTTCCCTCGTTCTCAGACGAACGTGATCGGATGAATCGTGGCGCTTACTGAACATCAACTCCACGTATACGAGTGCGACGGAAGTGCGAGATCCCTGGCGGATTTCTCTTCCCGCTTTACTTGTACGCCTTAGCGAAATTTTTCTACGTACTTTGAGTACGCACGTTCCTCGACGTCTGAGTATCGCATCGTCGATCTAGCGTAGATCGGAAGAGCACACGTCTGAACTCC
>NW_012027503.1:0-945 GCF_000956235.1 Wasmannia auropunctata
TATAAAATTTGAAAGATAAAACAAAACACACATAAGAGTTTAAATACAAAAATTAAATTTTTGCACACACGTACATACATACATTTAGTGTAAAAATGTAATCTAACATTACAGATATTTGTGTAATTGTAATTTTAAATCAAAGAATATAGTAACCAATATAGTTTATAAGAATGATCTGCGTAATACGAACAAATTAAAAACGTTATAATATTTTTAAAGATCTTAAACGTTATAATATATTTTAAAGACATGTGTATGATTCCTATAAAATGCGATGCATTCTCCAATCTTAACTTGATTACTATAAAAACTTTCTTCTCATGTATGAAGTGTTCCATATTAACTCCACTAACTCTTGACCCTTACTCTGTCAGATTTGTTTCACTATATATATTTCTAATATCTCTAATATTAGGGTACTATTGCAAAAAAAGCATCACTTGAATTTTATTTACCTTTTTCCACTATAACCTTTATTTTTTCTTCATTTTTGAGAAGTAAAAGGCAAAATTAGAGTATTATTATAAAGCAAAACAATAATATTATTACCCAAAACAAATATATTATTTATAAAAGTATCATAGAAAAATTGTCGAGAAAATTGAAGTACTTATTGTGGTGTTTTTCTCACATTATAATGCAAGCTATAAGCCTCTCTTCTTTTTCATTACACGATGGTTAAAAAATATTAAACAAAATTTTTGTACGTCAGGGCTAAGGATTGAATGTTTGTCAGACTGCATGCATGGAATATTCCATACACATGCAACGAAAATATCATTGACAGTTTTTACGACTATTTTTTACATCTGCAAGTAATAGAAAAAATTATACAACAATGAAAAAAGGTGGTGATGGGCATCTAAACCTAATCTCAAAAAACGTACTGTGGCAATTGCATATATGCAACTATAGCGGCTACGTTCCAAAACATACTCGGGT
>NW_012027503.1:12709-13995 GCF_000956235.1 Wasmannia auropunctata
TTTATTACTTACAAAAGCGTGCTGCTTCCTCGCTCTCTCTCTCCTTTTTTGTTAATTTTTTCTTTTTATTCTTTCTTTATATGTTTGCTTTCTTTCTAATTAATTCGTATATAAACGCGGTATATGATTTATCGCACATTAGTACGTCTTGTGCTATGAATTGATGGAAAAGATACTATTTAGCGAATTTCAGGATGTTTGTTTTCTTGTTATTATCAAAAGAAAATACACTTTTGAGTCTACGGATTTCACTTCTAACTAAATGAAACTATATCCCTTCTATTATTATATTTAAATCAACTTTTGCCATGGCGCAAATAACTGCAGTAAGAAACTAATAATTGTAAGAAATCGATTTATTATTCCATAGAAAAATAATAACTTTGAAATGTACAAGTATATTTTACGTTCCTCTTATAGCTTTATGAGCTAGAATTTATTATATTATATATTCTCTAGTCGAGCTAGAGAGGGGGCCGAGAGAGGAAAGGGGAGGAGTAACAATACAATCATACATTTTTTAACTTTGCACGTATATTTTATAATAATATGATAATAAAAAAAATAATAGTAATAATAATAGTGATAATAATAGTGATAATAATAGTAATAATAATAATACTAATAATAATGATAATAATATTAATTATTTTTTATATACGTGTGTATGGCACATTGTATGAGGGTGCCGGCGGTGCCTGCATGTATGCAGGTAAAGATACCATTGGTGCTTGTATATAAGATGGAGGTGCCGGCGGTGCCTGCACATATCCTGGTGAAGGTACCAATGGTGCTTGTGTATAGGGTGGAGGTGCCGGCGATGCCTGCATGTATCCTGGTGAAGGTACCAATGGTGGTTGTGTATAGGATGGAGGTGCCGGCGATGCCTGCATGTATCCAGATACAGGTGCTTGCATGTACATTGGAGATGCCGGTGGTGCCTGTATATATCCTGTTGCCGGCAGTGTCTGTGTAAACACAGTTGGAAAATTTGTATTAAATTTAACACATTTTGTATGTTCCAAACGGTCTACTTAAATTTTTGTGTTAATTCAACATAAAACGAATATGTTAGGAAATAACACAAATATTATATTAAAAAATTAATACAAAAAATATAATACTGACACAATTTGTAAACAAACGAAGTTTTTTTTCAGTAAAATTAATGTTTATGATATTGTTAAATTAACATGTATTTTATTCATTAATGTGAGATTTTACGTAACACATTAATTTTATGTCATACGTTTACTTATTCATAAATTATGTTATTTTGATACTAA
>NW_012027503.1:15604-16444 GCF_000956235.1 Wasmannia auropunctata
AAAGTTATGCAATTTATCAATCACATAATTTTTTTACACGGATATATTATTAAATTTACATACCACAAGATCTTTATTTACAGCGTGTAAATTTTAATTGAATATCTATCAATAATTATATATTAGTGTGTATCATAACTCACTCAACAACTAATTTTTTAATAATAAAAGACAGGATTGGAACGTTAAAAAAAGTTACTTAAAAAGTAACTATTCGTTACTTTTTTGTAATATAAAATAAGTTTAATCAAGCAAAGTGGTAGCGACACGACGCATGAGTGCATTCCAATAATCATTACTTCACGTTAGTACTGAAAATCTATTGTATTTATGTAATGTGAATTATAGATTTTCAATACTGGTAATGAATATGGGAATGTACAAAGAAGAGTATTAAATATAGAGTACAAAATATTTTTCATAAAATAAATGAAATACATTATAAAATAAAAAATTAAAGCTACAAAAAAGTAATGATAAAAGTAACGGTAAATTCATTACCGTTACTGTCAAAATGTAACGACGTTACAGATAGAAAAAACAGTCGTTTTTGAAGAAAAGTAATGAAAACGGTAACTGCTTTACAAGTAACATGTGGTACTTCCCAACCCTGATAAAAAGAATATAAAGAATATAATAATGTTACGTCCTGAGGACTCCACGATTCTTTTCTTTCGTGGAAAATGTCAAAGTTAGCCGCCGGAAGCGACGAGCGATATCAAGGGCAATAATTTAATTAAATATTAGATTTAAGACTTCCTGCGTTCTAAGAAACGGATGAGCGAGAGCTTTCAATTAGCACAATCTGCTGCCGATAAACCCGATTTGCCTACAAATAGA
>NW_012027504.1:0-414 GCF_000956235.1 Wasmannia auropunctata
TCGATAACGGTGAGAATGTAGTGGTAACCTCTGTTGAATTGCGTATAAGGACGCATCTCGACCACATCCGCTTGCCACAGGTCATCGTACCCTCAAACTATGACGCGTCTTCGTGGAAAATTTCTTCTCGCGGGAGCATGCAGTTCCTCGATCAGCTGCTGCTTTTCGAGACTTTTCTTTTTCGACATGTTCGAGTCTTTTCTATTCAGCGCGATGATGCGTTTCTTGAATCGACTTTTGAAACTCGTTAATCAGCATTTGCATATTATTTTGAAGCGTGGTAATCTTTCTCTTGATTTCGTCCTGTCGGTCTTTCAAAACTTGCATCGTCTGATGCACGAAACGTTTGTTGGCGACATCGCTACATAATAACTTCGTATAGCATAACTGAGTCGACAAGGCACACAGGGGATA
>NW_012027504.1:9333-9834 GCF_000956235.1 Wasmannia auropunctata
TACCGCGGAGCCCACTGCAGGAAGCGCCGCTGCGCGTCATCCTCGACGTGGCTACGGGTAGAAGGCAGGTTGCCTTTTACAATTAACGTATTTTTTTGCTAGCTATCCTTCCTTCTTTCTTCTTTTTATACTTTTTATAAATTGCTTCCCTTTTTGTCTGTTGCAGATGGCAACGGGCAGGCGGATTTTGAATAAATTTAATATTTTAAATCATAAATTTTATAATACAATTTTTAAATAAACGTATTTTAGTATTTTTAATCCTAAAATTATTCTATTTTCTTCTCCACTTCTTCCTCTTCGCAAGCGATAGCGGGTGGGGTGGGGCCCGTGCGCAACGGCGGCGGCGGCGAACGCGGCGGCGAACGCGAGCGGCGGCGGCGAACGCGGCGGCGAACGCGAGCGCGGTTCCCCTTTCCCCGCGATACCCGCATCCTCAACGCGGTATCCCTCTTCCCCGCGCATCCCGCATCTACGACGCGGTTCCCCCGTCCCCGCGGA
>NW_012027504.1:12292-13424 GCF_000956235.1 Wasmannia auropunctata
GTGCTCTTCCGATCTTCTGATTCGTCAAGATCTACTTCTTCATTCGTATTTGTATTACTTAATTTATGTTGTTTATCAATTTTCGTAACCATTTTATACATTTCTATTTTAAAACTTCTCATTCCATAAAAAAAATAAATTTAACACTGATTATATATATAGATATATACAGATAGATTTTATAGATAGATTTTGTAATAAATACAAAATAAGAAACGGTAAGAGAGAGAGAGAGAGAGAGAGAGAGAGAGAGAGGGGGGGAGTGAGGGAGGGAGGGAGAGGATGAGAGAGTGAGAAAGCGAGAATGCGAGAAAGCTAGAGGACAAAAATAAGAAGGAAAAATAACGAGAAATAATAATGTAAAATATCGATAAAGCGAAAGAAACAATACATAAGGATGAAAAGGCCAATAAAATAAGAAATAAGATATATATTAAAGAAAGAAGAAATAAGATATATTGTATATTGAAGATCAAAGAAGAAATATAACATTTACCTTTTTTATTGATGATATTGATAATATTCTAATGATTTATTTAATCAATTGTATTTTATTTAATTAAGTAAGTTATCTTCTTTAACAGATTGTTTTCTTTTATATTTGTGTTAATGTCTTTCAATTTGTCAACGATTTCTTTGATATGATTGAAATGACAAACGAAATTAAATTATTCATATTTCCGTGGTGTAATTGATTTTCTCACTTGACTCACTTCGTGTTGTGAGAGTATTTGTCTCCGCGATATTTAAATATTACTAATTAAATAGTATCATAAAATAAGATTATCACATACACATCAGTTCCAAATTTGTACTAACAAATTTTACGGGCTGTATTATAATTGAGTTGCTACTCATTACATATGTGGCTACGTTTTTTTCGAGAAATGACGCTGACGGAATCAAGATTGACAACAAGGCGGTAAGTATATTTTTTGAAATATTTTTATTTTTTGTTTTTAAATATCTATTACATTAAAATGCTTTTATGTACTAGAAATAAAATGCAACTTGAAAAGTTATAACGGGTATTAACCTTACAAGCGTTTAATTTATCGGGGGTTTTATTTTTCAACCATCTGTCTTTTTTTGTTAACCGTTGTATGAAACAAGAGTTAACTTTAAAATTTTT
>NW_012027505.1:0-578 GCF_000956235.1 Wasmannia auropunctata
TATCCCCTGTGTGCCTTGTCGACTCAGTCCGGAGGTAAACGCGGCGAAAGCAACACGCCGCGCGAGAGGAACACGCCGCGCGGGACTTAGAAAATTTTCGGGTCGGGTCCGGAGGTAAACCTGACCGATCGACGCTTCGCTTCCCCGCTGGCGCCCTTAATATTACGTCGATTCGCGTGCCCGCACGTCTATTCGGCCACCCGGAGTGCCCCCGTGCACCCCCGTCGTCCGTTCGCCTCGGTAGCGGAGAATTTTAGGCGCAGGAGGTAAACGCGGCGAAAGCTAAACGCCGCGCGAAAGCAACATGCCGCGCGGGACTTAGAAAATTTTTGGATCTGTCGGGTCCGGAGGTAAACCTGGCCGATCGACGCTTCGCTTCCCCGCTAGCGCCTTTAATATTACGACAATTCGCGTGCCCGCACGTCTATTCGGCCACCCGAGTGCCCCCGTGCACCCCCGTCGTCCGTTCGCCTCGATAGCGGAGAATTCTCGGCGCCGGAGGTAAACGCGGCGAAAGCAACACGCCGCGCAAAAGCAACACACCGCGCGGACTGAGTCGACAAGGCACACAGGGGATA
>NW_012027505.1:12640-13296 GCF_000956235.1 Wasmannia auropunctata
AGAATTTTAGGCGCAGGAGGTAAACGCGGCGAAAGCTAAACGCCGCGCGAAAGCAACATGCCGCGCGGGACTTAGAAAATTTTTGGATCTGTCGAGTCCGGAGGTAAACCTGGCCGATCGACGCTTCGCTTCCCCGCTGGCGCCCTTAATATTACGTCGATTCGCGTGCCCGCTCGTCTATTCGACCACCCGAGTGCCCCCGTGCACACCCGTCGTCCGTTCGCCTCCATAGCGGAGAATTCTCGGCGCCGGAGGTAAACGCGGCGAAAGCAACACGCCGCGCAAAAGCAACACACCGCGCGGGACTTAGAAAATTTTCAGCTCTGTCGGGTCCGGAGGTAAACCTGGCCGATCGACGCTTCCCTGCTAGAGCCTTTAATATTACGTCGATTCGCGTGCCCGCACGTCTATTCGGCCACCCCAGTGCCCCCGTGCCCCCAAGTCGTTTGTTCGCCTCGATAGCGGAGAATTTTCGGCGCCGGAGGTAAACGCGGCGAAAACAACACTCCGCGCGAAAGCAACACCCCGCGCGGGACTTAAAAAATTTTCGGGTAGGGTCCGGAGGTAAACCTGGCAGATCGACGCTTCGCTTCCCCGCTGGCGCCCTTAATATTACGTCGATTCGCGTGCCCGCTCGTCTATTCGACCACCCGAGT
>NW_012027505.1:15874-16647 GCF_000956235.1 Wasmannia auropunctata
TATCCCCTGTGTGCCTTGTCGACTCAGTAACCTGGCCGATCGACGCTTCGCTTCCCCGCTGGCGCCCTTAATATTACGTCGATTCGCGTGCCCGCTCGTCTATTCGGCCACCCGAGTGCCCCCGTGCACACCCGTCGTCCGTTCGCCTCGATAGCGGAGAATTTTCGGCGCCGGAGGTAAACGCGGCGAAAGCAACACGCCGCGCGAAAGCAACACGCCGCGCGGGACTTAGAAAATTTTAGGCTCTGTCGGGTCCGAGGTAAACCTGGCCGATCGACGCATCCCTGCTAGCGCCTTTAATATTACGTCGATTCGCGTGCCCGCACGTCTATTCGTCCACCCGAGTGCCCCCGTGCACCCCCGTCGTCCGTTCGCCTCGATAGCGGAGAATTTTCGGCGCCGGAGGTAAACGCGGCGAAAGCAACACGCCGCGCGAAAGGAACACGCCGCGCGGGACTTAGAAAATTTTCGGGTCGGGTCCGGAGGTAAACCTGACCGATCGACGCTTCGCTTCCCCGCTGGCGCCCTTAATATTACGTAGATTCGCTTGCCCGCACGTCTATTTGGCCACCCCGAGTGCCCCCGTGCACCCCCGTCGTCCGTACGCCTCGATAGCGGAGAATTTTTGGCGCCGGAGGTAAACGCGGACGAAAGCAACACGCCGCGCGAAAGCAAACACGCCGCGCGAGACTTAGAAAATTTCGGGTCGGGTCCGGAGGTAAAACCTGGGCCCGATCGACGTTTCGCATCCCCGCTGGAGCCCTTAATATTAA
>NW_012027506.1:0-657 GCF_000956235.1 Wasmannia auropunctata
TATCGGCCTGGTTTACCTCCGGACCCGACCCGAAAATTTTCTAAGTCCCGCGCGGTGTGTTGCTTTCGCGCGGCGTGTTGCTTTCGCGCGGAGTGTTGCTTTCGCCGCGTTTACCTCCGGCGCCGAAAATTCTCCGCTATCGAGGCGAACTATCCCCCTGTGTGCCTTGTCGACTCAGTCTCGGGTGGCCGAATAGACGTGCGGGCACGCGAATCGACGTAATATTAAGGGCGCCAGCGGGGATGCGAAGCGTCGATCGGCCAGGTTTACCTCCGGACCCGACCCGAAAATTTTCTAAGTCTCGCGCGGCGTGTTGCTTTCGCGCGGCGTGTTGCTTTCGCCGCGTTTACCTCCGGCGCCAAAAATTCTCCGCTATCGAGGCGAACGGACGACGGGGGTGCACGGGGGCACTCGGGTGGCCAAATAGACGTGCGGGCACGCGAATCGACGTAATATTAAGGACGCTATCGGGGAAGCGTCGATCGGCCAGGTTTACCTCCGGACCCCACAGAGCCAAAAATTTTCTAAGTCACGCGCGGCGTGTTGCTTTCGCGCGACTGAGTCGACAAGGCACACAGGGGATACCTCCGGCGCCAAAAATTCTCCGCTATCGAAGAGTACGGACACGGGGATAGTCGACAAGGCACACAGGGGATA
>NW_012027506.1:8252-9099 GCF_000956235.1 Wasmannia auropunctata
TATCCCCTGTGTGCCTTGTCGACTCAGTTTTTCCGCTATCGAGGCGAACGGACGACGGGGTTGCACGGGGGCACTTGAGTGGCCGAACAGACGTGCGGGCACGCGAATCGACGTAATATTAAGGGCGCTAGCGGGGAAGCGTCGATCGGCCAGGTTTACCTCCGGACCCGACCCGAAAATTTTCTAAGTCCCGCGCGGCGTGTTGCTTTCGCGCGGCGTGTTGCTTTCGCCGCCTTTACCTCCGACGCCGAAAATTCTCCGCTATCGAGGCGAACGGACGACGGTGGTGCACGGGGGCACTTGAGTGGCCGAATAGACGTGCGGGCACGCGAATCGACGTAATATTAAGGGCGCCAGCGGGGATGCGAAGCGTCGATCGGCCAGGTTTACCTCCGGACCCGACCCGAAAATTTTCTAAGTCTCGCGCGGCGTGTTGCTTTCGCGCGGCGTGTTGCTTTCGCCGCGTTTACCTCCGGCGCCGAAAATTCTCCGCTATCGAGGCGAACGGTCGACGGGGGTGCACGGGGGCACTTGAGTGGCCAAACAGACATGCGGGCACGCGAATCGACGTAATATTAAGGGCGCTAGCGGGGAAGCGTCGATCGGCCAGGTTTACCTCCGGACCCGACCCGAAAATTTTCTAAGTCCCGCGCGGCGTGATGCCTTTCGCGCGGCGTGTTGCTTTCGCCGCCTTTACCTCCGACGCCGAAAATTACTCCGCTATCGAGGCGAACGGACGACAGGTGGTGCGACGGGGGCACTTGAGTGGACCGAACAGACGTGCGGGCACGCGAATCGACGTAATATTAAGGGCGCTGGCGGGGAAGCGTCGATCGGCCTGGTTTAC
>NW_012027506.1:11346-12003 GCF_000956235.1 Wasmannia auropunctata
TATCCCCTGTGTGCCTTGTCGACTCAGTCTATCGAGGCGAACGGACACGGGGGTGCACGGGTGCACTCGGGTGGCCAAATAGACGTGCGGGCACGCGAATCGACGTAATATTAAGGACGCTATCCCCTGTGTGCCTTGTCGACTCAGTTTACCTCCGGACCCGACCCGAAAATTTTCTAAGTCCCGCGCGGCGTGTTGCTTTCGCGCGGCGTGTTGCTTTCGCCGCCTTTACCTCCGACGCCGAAAATTCTCCGCTATCGAGGCGAACGGACGACGGTGGTGCACGGGGGCACTTGAGTGGCCGAATAGACGTGCGGGCACGCGAATCGACGTAATATTAAGGGCGCCAGCGGGGATGCGAAGCGTCGATCGGCCAGGTTTACCTCCGGACCCGACCCGAAAATTTCTAAGTCTCGCGCGGCGTGTTGCTTTCGCGCGGCGTGTTGCTTTCGCCGCGTTTACCTCCGGCGCCGAAAATTCTCCGCTATCGAGGCGAACGGTCGACGGGGGTGCACGGGGGCACTTGAGTGGCCGAACAGACGTGCGGGCACGCGAATCGACGTAATATTGAGGGCGCCAGCGGGAAGCGAAGCGTCGATCGGCCAGGTTTACCTCCGGACCCGACCCGAAAATTTTCTAAGACTCGCGCGACGTGTA
>NW_012027507.1:0-456 GCF_000956235.1 Wasmannia auropunctata
GTGAAAACTCGTGTATCGTATGTACACACTTGTCGTTACTATACGCACCTGCGGTCATGTTACACTCTATGCGAATGATGTTTACATTCATGATATTTATCGGTACGTTCGATTCGTGCCATTGACGTGGTTCCAACGTGCGATTTGATGAAAATCCCAACAGCGATCCAACGTTACAGGATTTTGCGAAATTTATCCGATACGCGCACTTGATCTCGCTTTTCATCGTATTGTTATTGGCGCGAATCACCAGCGGGTAATCGTTCTCATCCTCTTTATTACTTTTCTTTCTCGCAGCATCGTTTGGATGAACATGTAGGATTGCACGTTTCAAATATTTTGCAATGTCATGCAGTTCGTACGATCCTTCGGGAATTACAATCTCCTTGTCGTCTTTGTCAAAATAAAATTTATTATTTGACGAATTTACATTAGGTATCGTATAATACGTTTCAA
>NW_012027507.1:3115-3300 GCF_000956235.1 Wasmannia auropunctata
CTGGAGTTCAGACGTGTGCTCTTCCGATCTAGAATATGGAATGTAAAGAATAAGTCTTTTGTACAATGTATTATTAGCTCAGCGTTAGCGTATAAGTCTGCTATTCTAGGGATCTCAGGTTCGAATCTCGATGTTTTCAAAAATTTATAAACTTGTGTATAAATTGGAAGAGCACACGTCTGAAC
>NW_012027507.1:12551-13781 GCF_000956235.1 Wasmannia auropunctata
AGCGATATACTCAGAATATCCTCAAAATATGAGTAATCCATTATATACCGTTTTTAATATCGTCAGTATATTTTCAGAATGTTGCGTATATATATGGGAGGTTCCGTATAAATTCAGAATATACAGACAATATTATGTGCTATCTGGGGATAATATCTGTACTTTATCATATTTTGTTTCGTAGAAGTGTAATATTTTGTTATAAGCCTTCTTTTAGCTTATTTCTTATGAAGATATACGTTACATCTTTCCTAAACCAAAAATATTTTCTATAATATTTCATTTTACAAATTTAAATGTTTACCAAAAAGTAGTGAGATTCTATCAAAGCTCTTTTAAAAAAAAAAAAAAAGATTACGCTAAGTATATAAAAAAGTATCATACGTTACGTCTTTCCTAAACCAAAAATATTATTTTAACAAATAAAAATTATCCAATAACAAATATAAGATCATACAAGTTGCCAAATATTTGATTAGACATAGAAACAAAATATTTTTTTAATAAACCGTTTATCCATCCAAAAGTACATGCAAAAATTTAATCCCATTGTCTTGCCTAATATTTTTAAGTTTTATAAAACAGGCTTAAAGTGACTAAAATGACCAATGGGATCACAGTGAAGCAAAAACTTGGCGTGCCGGATTGCATTAATATTTAATTGATAAGATGTATATAAGATGCGGGCACGCCAAGCCCGCATTTTTTTTGCTTCACTGTGATCCCATTAGTCATTTTAGTCACTTTAAGCCTGTTTTATGAAACTTAAAAATATTTGGAAAAACAACATAGCATTAAACTTATGCTGCATGTACTTTTGAATAATTAAACAGTTTATTAAAAAGATATTTTTGTTTCTATGTCTAATCAAATACTTGGCAACTTGTATGATCTCATATTTGTTATTGGATAATTTTTATTTGTTAAAATAATATTTTTTGTTTAGAAAAGAAATAACGTACGATACTTTTTTATATACTTGGCGTAATCTTTTTCTTTTTTTTTTAATATATATAATCCCATATACCTTTTATGTTATACATATGCATTTTTGAGGGAAAAATATCATAATTCTGTTTATTAATGTAATTATCTTTTATGTGATATCAATATCGAAATACCCTGGCGGAAAAATTTCTACAAATTTTAAAAAAAAATTAAAATATTCTATGAAAAACTACAGAAAATAACTGAGAAAATCTAGGAAATTTTACACGATTTTAAAAAATA
>NW_012027508.1:0-417 GCF_000956235.1 Wasmannia auropunctata
TGATCCGGTAACCGCGCGGAGATAATCCGGAGAGCTCGACCCTGAACCCCGGGCCCAAAGAAACCCCGAGAGGGAATCAAGGACACCAAGAGAGTCGGAACATCCGCACCCAACCTATGACTTTCCGGCACCTTCACAAACGCGACTGCCCAGACGTCCTCGAGCATTAGGACAACGCAACCGCCAAGGACGGCCGCTAGGAGTTATGGCTCCAAACAACATTGACCAGCCCGGCGCACTGGACTTCGTAAAGCCAGGACACCTGATCCACCTTCATTGCAAGGGCATGTATCCCTCAGAGGGCAAGATTCGAGTATACATGCATACTCTCAGACTCGCCGAGATCGGAAGAGCACACGTCTGAACTCCAGTCACTTAGGCACTACCGGTGGCGTGTGATAACCGGGCCTCCTACGT
>NW_012027508.1:5314-5860 GCF_000956235.1 Wasmannia auropunctata
ATTTTTTAGAGTTATACTTATTCACTTTTGGATTTTATTTATCTAAATTATAATGGGTGATCGAAAGTTTAACGTTGTATTAAAGTTGTTGATCAAAAGGTAGTTTTCAGTTCTGTATATAATGAAATAAAATGGCAGATTTCAGGTCATATACATTTTATTGTCTGCGATAAGATTTTAATTCGTATTAAATATTTCGTTGCGCACTACGTATCACGCGAATGTTCGAATAAATATTGAGTTTATACAAAGGAATTTTCAAATATTTATATTATGCAATAGAAAATTAATGATCTGAAATCTGCCATTTTGCTGTTATAAGTATATATTATAGACCTGAAAGCTACCTTTCGAACAGAAACTTTAATATCTGCCCTTATTCTATTGAGATGTAAAAGAATCCAAATATAAATAAACAGGGTTTTTAAAAATATAATAAATAATGTATCGTGACAAAGCTAATGGGAATAATACCCAACACGTAGTGCGAAACTTAATATTAATTAAAACGTATTTAGGTTAGGTTTTCGTAATTAATATTTATTA
>NW_012027508.1:8254-9331 GCF_000956235.1 Wasmannia auropunctata
TCCTTGCGCGAGTTTTTCGCGCAATTCGATTTGATTTCTCGTGCGAATCGTTGGGGAGATGAGACAAAGACTGCCGTGCTTGTGTCGTGTTTGAGAGGGAAGGCACGTGCAATATTGGAAAATGTGCAAAATTTAGAAAATTTAAATTATTCGGAGTTAAAATCAAAGTTAGAGTTACGATTCGGTGAGTCACAATTGTTGCAAAATTATTATTCGCAGTTTACTAATAGAAAACAGAAGTTCGGGGAAAATATTGCGTCTTTTGGCTCTGATGTAGAAAAGGCTCGCACAATTAGCATATCCTGAATGTCCTGATATAACGCGTGACAAAATAGCATGCGCGCAGTTTGTCTCCGCTCTTTCTGACGGTTTCGTAAAGAGAGCTTTACAACTGGAGGGAGTAACATCTCTGAGAGTGGCTGTTGAAACAGCAAAAGCAGTGAAACTAATACAGGAAAGTACTTTCGAACGGAAAAGGGAAGATAATCTAAATTTTGAAAAGAATAAAGAGAAAAGTTTTTATAATTTTAAAGAGAAAGGAGAGAATCAAAATTTTGAAAAAGATAATCAACAGAAAGAGAGGAAATTGAATAAAAATTTTGTTGGAAATAAGAATAAAGAAAAAGAATGCTGGGAATGTGGCGAGAAGGGTCACTTCCGTTCGGAATGTCCCGGCAAAGAGGGAAACAACGATTTAGAAAGCGATTAATTTAATAAACCAGACCATGAATTCTTTTTTTAGAATGTATAGTTTGTTTTTGTATTTATTATGTTTACTGCGTGTTTGATTTACTTTCAGTTATAATACACGGCGGATGAAGTCTCCCTAAGATGATTGGCGTGAACTGGAACGGATAGAGAACGAATTTATGGAGGCAACTGCCTGGAGGAAGAAAAGAAAAACGAGGGAGCAGCAGTAAAATGCCGCCGTGCGGAGTTTCTTTTTTTAAGAAGACTGTCTCGCTCACGGTTTTTGATAGTGGTTTTTCCGTGAGACTTAGGGCAAATGCCGAGACAGGGACATGGGAGTGCTTAACGCATGTTGGGTACCACAGAGTAATTCCCCCCCTTGTCCGA
>NW_012027509.1:0-825 GCF_000956235.1 Wasmannia auropunctata
TTGCGGGCACGCGAATCGACGTAATATTAAGGGCGCCAGCGGGGATGCGAAGCGTCGATCGGCCAGGTTTACCTCCGGACCCGAACCCGAAAATTTTCTAAGTCCCCCGCGGCGTGTTGCTTTCGCGCGCGTTTGCTTTCGCCGCGTGTACCTCCGGCGCCAAAATTTTCCGCTATCGAGGCGAACGGTCGACGGGGTGCACGGGGGCGACTCGGGTGGCCGAATAGACGTGCGGTCACGCGATTCGACGTAATATTAAGGGCGCCAGCGGGGAAGCGAAGCGTCGATCGGCCAGGTTTACTTCCGGACCCGACCCGAAAAGTTTTCTAAGTCCCGCGCGGCGTGTTGCTTTCGCGCGGAGTGTTGCTTTCGCCGCGTTTAACTCCGGCGCCGAAAATTCTACGCTATCGTGGCGAACAGACGGCGGGGGTGCACGAGGGCACTCGGGTGGCCGAATAGACGTGAGGGCACGGAAATCGACGTAATATTAATGGCGCCAGCGGGGAAGCGAAGCGTCGATCGGCCAGGTTTACCTCCGGACCCGATCCGAAAATTTTCTAAGTCTCGCGCGGCGTGTTGCTTTCGCCGCGTTTACCTCCGGCGCCAAAAATTCTCCGCTATCGAGGCGAACGGACGACGGGGGTGCACGGGGGCACTCGGGTTCCCAAATAGACGTGCGGGCACGCGAATCGACGTAATATTAAGGGCGCTTGCGGGGAAGCGTCGATCGGCCAGGTTTACCTCCGGACCCGACAGAGCCAAAAATTTTCTAAGTCATCGTATAACTTCGTATAATGACTGAGTCGACAAGGCACACAGGGGATA
>NW_012027509.1:3294-3753 GCF_000956235.1 Wasmannia auropunctata
TATCCCCTGTGTGCCTTGTCGACTCAGTGCCTTGTCGATTCTCCGCTATCGAGGCGAACGGACACGGGGGTGCACGGGGGGCACTCGCGTGGCCAAATAGACGTACGGGCACGCGAATCGACGTAATATTAAGGGCGCTTGCGGGGAAGCGTCGATCGGCCAGGTTTACCTCCGGACCCGACAGAGCCAAAAATTTTCTAAGTCACGCGCGGCTTGTTGCTTTCGCGCGGCGCGTTTCTTTCGCCGCGTTTACCTCCGGCGCCGAAAATTCTCCGCTATCGAGGCGAACGGACGACGGGGGTGCACGGGAGCACTCGCGTGGCCGAATAGACGTGCGGGTACGCGAATCGACGTAATATTAAGGGCGCTAGCGGGGAAGCGAAGCGTCGATCGGCCAGGTATACCTCCGGACTCGACCCGAAAATTTTCAAACTGAGTCGACAAGGCACACAGGGGATA
>NW_012027509.1:6000-6763 GCF_000956235.1 Wasmannia auropunctata
TATCCCCTGTGTGCCTTGTCGACTCAGTCCGAAAATTTTCTAAGTCCCGCGCGGCGTGTTGCTTTCGCGCGGAGTGTTGCTTTTGCCGCGTTTACCTCCGGCGCCGAAAATTCTCCGCTATCGAGGCGAACGGACGATGGTGCTGCACGGGGGCACTTGAGTGGCCGAACAGACGTGCGGGCACGCGAATCGACGTAATATTAAGGGCGCTAGCGGGGAAGCGTCGATCGGCCTGGTTTACCTCCGGACCTGACCCGAAAATTTTCTAAGTCCCGCGCGGCGTGTTGCTTTCGCGCGGAGTGTTGCTTTCGCCGCGTTTACCTCCGGCGCCGAAAATTCTCCGCTATCGAGGCGAACGGACGACGGGGGTGCACGGGAGCACTCGGGTGGCCGAATAGACGTGCGGGCACGGAAATCGACGTAATATTAAGGGCGCCAGCGGGGAAGCGAAGCGTCGATCGGCCAGGTTTACCTCCGGACCCGACCCGAAAATTTACTAAGTCCCGCGCGGCGTGTTGCTTTCGCGCGGCGTGTTGCTTTCGCCGCGTTTACCTCCGGCGCCGGAAATTTTCCGCTAACGAGGCGAACGGACGACGGGGGTGCACGGGGGCACTCGGGTGGCCGAATAGACGTGCGGGCACGCGAATCGACGTAATATTAAGGACGCTATCGGGGAAGCGTCGATCGGCCAGGTTTACCTACGGACTCGACAAAGCCAAAAATTTTCTAAGTCACGCTGAGTCGACAAGGCACACAGGGGATA
>NW_012027510.1:0-398 GCF_000956235.1 Wasmannia auropunctata
TAAACGATAATATAATCATTGATGGGAAAAGTTATGCCGGAACACAAGGACTTTACGAATTGATTTTCGTGTGTTATCCAAATAAAGCAGTCTACAATGACGATGACCTACAGAAATATCAGAGTATTCTATTAGCTACAAACGCATACAGACGCGATCGCAGCGCGCAGGGTCATATAATGGGTAACAAGGGTCACAAGTATAAGAATATAATCGCACCTTTGTTGCCAGAAGATGTGAAAAGCGGTAAAAAAATTGGAAAAGGTATACCGCTCACCATGACAGTGAATGATAGCAAGATTGAATACATTCATTGGGACGATCCCAACGAGCTTGTAGATCGCCTCTGATTGCTCGAGGCCTCGTGCCAAGCTGGTCACAATGCGCACGACAACGAA
>NW_012027510.1:9323-10497 GCF_000956235.1 Wasmannia auropunctata
GCTATCGGAAGTATTCGCTTGCTCTTTTTCCTCTTCGTTTTTAAACCCATGCCGAATTTCGTCTTGGCTTTCATAGCCGTCCAAACAGCTGTGGCTGCGGCTCTCTCTCCGAGAGTCGAATCTCTCGCGGTTATGCGTTTTCGCGCTTTCGCGGCGAGTATGTTGTCAGCTATAAAGCGGCCACCACTGACCATGCGAAACATGCATTGTCCATAGAGCGCACGTTCACGACCGCTCTCTTCGTCATAATTTCTCGCGGTAACTGGATATAATACCCTGCGTGCAAAGGATTAAATTTATTTATATTAACTAGCAAATTCAATATACGCGATAATGCCCACCCGCTGTCACGTTCTTGGAATTCTTCCAGCGACGCTAAGATAGGTTCAACAACGCGTGAATCGTACCACACGCGTAAATCGGAGCAAAGATAGAGTTCACAGTTTCTCGTAATAATACTTTATTATCACGTTTGTCACCCGTTACGAATTCACCGTTGAATACAGTCTTTATCTTAATGTTATTATGTCTCTGCATAACATTTCGCACACGTTCGAGCACAATTTCTCGCGCATCTTTCAGAAACTGTCGAGGTTCAATGTGTCTGGAATTATTACTGCACCGGTCATTATACGACTATTGAAAGCTGCGTCTATCTCACGCCATCTGAGTCCCGCACTGTATCCTGCACCCGCATGCACGAATCGTCCGCGCACCGAATCTTTCAAACTTTCCAGTCGCGCGATACGAGCGATGACAGATTGTCTCACACCGATCGATAATCGCGGGTTTCGACTCTGTTCGAGTGAATCGATGAATTCGTCGACATGCTCTTCCCACGCGATAAAGTCTTCTCGCGTAATCAACCGGGTGGCTTGCTCGTCCGGATCTCTTATCGTTTGCTCCATATTCTTTTTAGCACGATTACACAAATATATCTTTCTCATTCTGTGCAAATAGGGCACATGTTACACGGCATTATTTGAAACAACGGACATTCGCATCCCCAGCATAAATAACCATCGTGGAGTATAAATTCTTCGGTAGTGTGTCTTCGCAAGAGACGAAGATGAAAATTGATTATTTCCTCTAATGATACATGAGGAACAATATCTTCATCTTCCTTGATGTCGATTAACGAAAGTTATATTTTCATAATCACCTGGTTGCATTA
>NW_012027510.1:12776-13420 GCF_000956235.1 Wasmannia auropunctata
TGACCCCGAAAAGTGTTTTCTACCGCGAACATATATATCTCGCGAGTTAATTGTTAAGAACACGTGCCAAGATGACGACCGCACGAACGCCGACTCACACCCTCGGAGAATCCAGTGAGCAAACAGCGCTCGAGGACGCGACCACGCCGATCGTTTTCCGACCGCCAACAATACCTCGCCACGAAGAATTCGGTGCAGAGTTCAGAAACGTTCGTCTGCCGACTTTCTGGAAAAATCGACCCAAGCTATGGTTCGTACAATTAGAGTCAGAGTTCAGTACATATCGCGTGAGATCCGACGATATTAAATACAGTGCCGTTATAAGACACCTCGATGAGAACACGATGATCACCGTCGCAGACGTCCTGGAAAATTTGCTGACTCACACGAAAAACAAATGAGAACGCTCCTGCATGGCATCGAGCTCGGAGACAAAAAACCATCGCAGTTGCTACGTGAAATGAAAGTGCTCGCAGGAGAGAACGCCACCGAAGGCCTTTTACGCACACTATGGCTACAACGGCTGCCATCGCGTATTCAGGAGATGCTGCTAATTTTCGATGGTGCAAATTTAGATAAATTAGCAAAGTGCGCTGATAAGCTCAAGGAACATCCGACGTCCATCGACATCCACGCAGTGCAAA
>NW_012027511.1:0-670 GCF_000956235.1 Wasmannia auropunctata
TCCCAGGACTATTTCGACCTCTAGAAGTCACTTCCCCTAGCGAATAATTCCCTAACTCCCAACTTCCAGAGTCAAATATTCCTAAATCTATTTGTCCGCGTTCTGACACTTTTGTCCAACAACCCCGCCCACCGCAGGACGCGACACGCTTCTACGTCACTGGCCATTAAAGACATCTTATAAATGGCTCTACTTAAACGCCACAAGATTTCAACATTATTATTATCCTACGTAATACTCAATTTACTTATAATGATTACTTATTATTTTTTTATGCTTAAAATGAGAAAATATTTACAATTTTAATTACTCGATTCGCTACTCTGCTAAAAGATTATTTTTAGTAAAATTCTTAAATTAGTAGAATGTATAATGTGCTTTACTCTTCTCTACATCCTTTATGTATCTTATAGGATTAATATCGTACGATAATTTGCAAGATCATTTTCATATTTTTTACAAAATATATCTCAATATTTGAATTGCAAATTAATATCCATATTATTTATCAAATATCTTACCTCCATATGTCTTTATATATGTACTACATAAATGATAAAATGAAGACTTTTATTTAACATCAATTAGACTAAATTGAACAACTTTCCTATAAGATACATAAAGGATGTAGAAATGAGTAAAGCACATTATACATTCTACTACTTTAAGA
>NW_012027511.1:4851-5257 GCF_000956235.1 Wasmannia auropunctata
TTAATATCTTGTTAACAATTGCGAATTTTGCAAAATGGTAGAGGACTTTTCGATTCAGTTTAATCTGTTCTACCAGCCCACGAGATTTTGGGCGGTTATTACCGGACACCCTGTATATATGGCAAGTATTTATTTTTAATTCCCTTATTTCAAATGCCATTTCGCATATACAAAATTAAGTTTTAGTAAAAATTGTAACTTCATATTTGTTAATATTTTATATATGCAAACTTTATATTTATAAACAAAATATATCTTAACTAATACATATTCCATCTTTTTGACATCTATTAAAAAGATTTATACCATTGGTATACTTTTATTAGCAATTAATATTTATAGGTCATCGGAGCATCGGTTCTCGGACGATCACAAGGTACTGAGTCGACAAGGCACACAGGGGATA
>NW_012027511.1:12785-13403 GCF_000956235.1 Wasmannia auropunctata
TGACTGATGCTGCAGAGGCTAAGTAGTGTGATATGCCTTTTTTGGTTCTCGTATGTAGTCTAATCTAAATATTAAAATTTTTGAGATCGATGTAATGTTATACGATGTCAAAAATTAGAAATTATTTATATATTATTATTTAAATAACAGATTTATATTAATCAGCTTATTCGAATTATTAACATCAAATTAAACAACAGCGGCTTGTTGTGGACCATAATTTTCAGTCATAAAATCATTGCAGAAAACTGTTTCTTCTAATCTGTATCTTCCACACAAATTGACGGACAGGGAAATAAAAAACAATATTGTATAAGAAATTTTATAAGCTTCAATTTTGACACTACATTTTTAACGTAAATCCAATAGAAACTGAGATATTTATGAAAAAGAAACGAAGTACACGTGTTTTAAGAAAATGCTCGAAAAATACAATTTTTCCCGATGCTGTTTTTAGAAAAATTAATTTTGGAGAGTGGTACACAGCTAGGATCGTATATAAATACATCTAAGCTTTGAGAAAAATCTGAATATTAATTTTCCCAATTCCATTATATGCTTGTACTGATAAATTAACTCAGATTTGATCGGAAGAGCACACGTCTGAACTCCAGTCAC
>NW_012027512.1:13012-13496 GCF_000956235.1 Wasmannia auropunctata
GTCGAGTGGGAGAGGAGAAGAATGAGGGTGTTGACCGAGGCGTCAACGAGATCTGGCGCGGGCGCGCGCGCGACGAAGGTGTCGCGCCGCCGCCGCCCGGAGACCAAGAGCGCCCCAAGTACAAGTGGAGATATATATATATAAGATACGTTCGCCCGAGGAGAGAAGAGCGCGACGACGGGACCTCGACGCGAGAGTCACGTCGCGCCGCTCCGCGCCGCCGCCCTGCGTAGGCCGCCCCACCGTACTCTCGGTGAGAGGTGCGCCTCGAGAGAGGTGCGCGCGCGTGCAAAAATGGAGCCGCGCCTGCCGTGCGCGGGCTCCAGCCTCGGAGATGATACGTCTCTCCTCTGTACTCCGCGGGTACTCGGTCTCTCGGAGCAGTCGCGATCTCCGACCCGAGGAGCCACCCTGGTGTGTGGATCGCGCGAGCCGACCGCGCGCGTGTCCGAGTCCACGAAAGCGATTCTCTCCGCGAGCGCGA
>NW_012027512.1:15945-16403 GCF_000956235.1 Wasmannia auropunctata
TATCCCCTGTGTGCCTTGTCGACTCAGTCTATTCCGGAACCCGGCAGCGGAACCGCATACAATTCGGGCCCTCGTAAGAGTGTTCGTCGGGGTAACCCAAAATGACCTGGAGACGCCGTCGGGAGATCCGGGAAGAGTTTTCTTTTCTGTATAAGCGTTCGAGTTCCCTGGAAACCTCTAGCAGGGAGATAGGGTTTGGAACGCGAAGAGCACCGCAGTTGCGGCGGTGTCCGGATCTTCCCCTCGGACCTTGAAAATCCAGGAGAGGGCCACGTGGAGGTGTCGCGCCGGTTCGTACCCATATCCGCAGCAGGTCTCCAAGGTAAAGAGCCTCTAGTCGATAGACTAATGTAGGTAAGGGAAGTCGGCAAATTGGATCCGTAACTTCGGAATAAGGATTGGCTCTGAGGAGCGGGGCATGTCGGGCTTGGTCGGGAAGCGGGTCTGGCTGACGTGCC
>NW_012027513.1:0-1181 GCF_000956235.1 Wasmannia auropunctata
CTCTCTCTCTCTCTCTTTCTCGAACAAGTAAAAACAGAATTACCACTGCTTGGTGGAGCTTGCATTTTTTTGGCTTCTAACACTTCTATGCTAAAAGATATATATATATATTAGCTGAAATATATGATATATATATATATATATATATATATATATATGCATATAAAATATAGTTTACATAATCTGCATCCCTATTACGATTGTTGTAACATGCCTAGTCTATATATAGTCTAGGAGAGCACTATAGTTGAATCTCGATGTTTATTTCGTTTGATCGAAAGACGTATACATATTACATATTTCATTCTACTTGCCTGTGATGTGTGTCAAAAACACAATTCCTCGAGTTGTCGCATACTCGATATTTTTCTCGATATGTTTTTTTTTTTTTTTCGCAGATTTTGCTAGAGCGTAGATCGTCTTTATATATATATTGGCGCAATGCTTCTTATCGCGACACACACGCTACTCACAATCGTATCGCCGCGTTTCAAAAGCTGTCTCGGCGTATGTCGCGCGCGTTCAGTTTGTTTCTCTCCCCCCCCCCCCGGGGATCAAGATCTTTAATTTCACACGTTTATTACATCGCGCATATCGCGCACAGACGCGACGCGAGTACTCGACCTGATTCCGTAGCACATAAGTCTCGCTATTCATAGACACATAATTATATTCTTCTTTTCTTTTCTTTAATACTGTTTGTCTAACGTTGAAATGTTTTGTCAGATAAGATGGCTGCATCTAAATCAGGCCACCACGACTTTACGCGCTAAGCACCTTTTGTAATACACACAGGGAAAACCGAAAGGATGTTTATACTCTGACACGCAACACACACACACACACACACACACACACATACACATGTACACACATGTACACACACGTTAAGACACCAGCGCGGAGAGAGACTCTCTTCCGCGCCGACCGACTGGAGAGACACGGTTTCCCGCGTTTCTTTACTTTCCTTTATTCCATTCGTTACTCTTCGTTTCTCCTCTTTTATTTCTGCTTCCTCGAAGTCTCGGCGCGCACAATGTCGTGATTCGACGTAAGAGAGAAAAAGACTCGCGTCTCGCAAACCTCGGCGGATTTTCCCGGACCGGAAAATGGGGAAAACCAAAAAACAAGAGAAAAAGAGGAAGAACAAAGACAGCCGCTTAAAGGGCCCTCCCCCCCCC
>NW_012027513.1:2615-10066 GCF_000956235.1 Wasmannia auropunctata
GAAATACAAAATACTTCTTTGAAATACAAAATACTTTTTAATTTAATCTTTCAATTACAATAATATATAATATTAAACTCCCCGCTTCAACAGGCCCCTCTCCACTTTTAGAGAGAGAGAAAGAAAAATTGTTTTACTCTCTTACATTTTTTAACAGTCCTGTATCAATCACACGAGAAATCTATTTACTAATGTGAGATTATGAAATTTGACTCTGATGACTTGATATTGCTTGAAACTTGATGAAAATAATTAGTGTCATATGAGAAAAATTTAAGTTACTCTTAATGGTTATCAAGAATTTTTATCAATAATTTTTTTAGTATTTCAAATACAAAATACATTGAAATTGTATTTGAAATACAAAATACATTGAATAATTTATTTGAAATACAAAATACGAAATACTTTTATGTGTTCCGTTGAAATACAAAATACAAAATACAAATTGTATTTCAAATACTGTATTTCAAATACAAGTATTTGAAATATGCCCAGCCCTGTATATAGATATATTAATTCGCAAATCGAGAGGATCACGAAAGCTCGCTCGCGGAAATTCGTGTATCTAGCGATATATATGTATATATACATATATATGGCTGTGATTGGATTGCGATCTTATATATGCTTTAGTAAAGGAATCCAAGTGCATGATGCTGTGTCTCATTATCGAGCGCCGTTTGTTGAAGCGCGCCACGCGCGAAAAATATGAAATTTTTTATATATGAAGAGAAACCTAATCAATGACGTTTTCATTTCTATGCATGCCTCTTGACTCATGAAGGGGAGCGTCTGTACCCGACGAGGAATAAATATCAGCGCTATGCTCATTATCTGTACTGAAAGGGCGAGAGAAGCGTTGTTGTTATTATTATTGTTGGTCGCCGCCACGCGCCGCGCGCACGTTGAACGTTCCGAGAGAAATGTTAAATATATAAATATATATATATATACATATAACGCGCACACGCGACCGTCCTTGCAGCTGACTAATCAAACGATGGCTCTTTGACGAATTTAATTCGGAATCGCGCGGATCACGGTCGCGTATCATACACGCAATGCGTTCCATCGACGTGACTCGTGTAATCGCGCGAGGAACGTTCTCCGCTCGGCGGTTCGCGAAACGATATCTTAGATAGCAAATTGTTTGTTACATAAATTGCGCTCGCGCCGAGTCGTTTGTTATATGAATTGCATTAATTCTATGCTATGTGTTATGTAGTTTCCCTCTCGTTTTTTACACAATTGGGACGATAATTTCTACACGTAAGTCTCTAATTTTAGCGTCTATGTATATAAGTTGGCGTAGGCAAAAGTATCAGAGAATGCGTCGCATATATTGTATACCAACGGAAAAGTGTGATATGTAAGTTTATATATATATATATATACACGAGACTAGACGCGAGGAAGAAATTGTAACGCGACTGTGTTTCCTCAGTCTGATTTCGGAAAAGACTCGATTGATTTTTATATCATCCGGACTGATAATTGTATACTTACTTTTAGAGAGGAGCCGGTTAGTTTGTAAAGTTTTTTATAAAATAATTTCGAAATTAAATCTCGGCGCAAACATGATTTCCGGCGCTTGTACTCGCGAGGCGAGAAATTCGACGAGAGAGACGTGTGTTTCTATTGAATAGAAAATCGCAAAAAGTCCTCGATATAACTTGGGCAGCAATTGTATATCGAGTGCGTCGAGCTGTACACCAAATACCGCAATATGATTTTTGCTCAACGATTGTAAACTAATCGCAGTTACTCAACGAGTTCTATAAGAATATTATATACAGTGTATATAAATCTGTTTCGTAATTTTAAGTCTCTGCGGAACTTTTGTTATTCCAAGAAACACCACCGGTAGAATGTTGTTGTCGTATACACGCTGCAAAGGTTCGATTATTAATTGACACGTAATTTTGATTACGATTTCGACAGGGTGTGTTTTTTTTTTTTCTTTTTCGAGACCGTCGCTCTTGAAATTAGATACAGCGATTCTCCGAATAAGAATGTTACGCATAATACACTTAGGAGAATAGCGTCAATTCGGCGAGATTTATCTCGGCGAATCTGTAGAGAATATTAAACGAGAAATTGAGAATAGACTTGTCGATTGTCCGCTACGTAGGGTTAGTTATTAATTCTCGACGTATGAAACAATGTAACACGCGGCGGATCTTGTAGTTGACCACGGAGCCGCTACGATAGTGAGAGTTTCGCAGATCAAATGGATAACTTAATAAACGTCGTTTCTTCTAGTAGGGGATCGATATCTTTCTGAAATTTATTCGATAGTCACGAAAAAATATATATATATATCAAGAACGCCTCCTCAAACCGGAGGAGGAGACGCGTCCGAGAACCGTGTGTCCTCGGTGGCGTGGAAGAAGCGAAACGAATATGTCAACGCACACTTGAGACGCAATCCGAAGGTCGATTTAACTATGAGATATTGTCGGAAATAGTTTTCAAACGCAGATGTGGAAACGGGATTTTTCGTAGAAGAAAAATGTATGTTGATGAAAAAATTAATTTAAAACGGCGCGAGATTAACCTGGAAATTGAAATTCGAAACGAGACCCCGATCTACGGAATGACAATTTCCGTCGCGAGTTTGAAAAGACTCGATGAAAAGAGCACTGTGAAGAAAGGATGTTGAAATCTTGAGGTGTTACAAAACTGCAGTTACAAGTAGCTAAATCGACTCTTCCGAGTACCCGGAGTGCACTATCGACGTTTCAATGTATGTATATCAGCCGGATGCAAATGGATGTCGACGATGGGCGAGGAAAGTGTGTACACGGCCTGATGCGCCGCCGAGTGTAGAGGCCACGCCACCGAATACACTTTGGCGATACCGATAGTTAGCTAATTAACGGCATATATACAATATTGAGAGATAGACGAGACGTCGATTTTTATAGGATAGAAATCTCATGCATCTCGCGGACTCTTTAACGCGGATTCTCGCTGTTAGAACCTCCTTAAGTCCTCTCTTTGAATCTTGAACGACGGCTTTAAACCGATCGACACACCCGGCGCGGCGAGAAAGCCGGAGAGAGGTGGATCTCGCGAGAGCTAAAAAAAAAAATACGTGTATGTCCTTCGACCCTGACAATCGTCCATCCTACGTGGATTATTTATCGCAATCTTGCCAGTTGCGTGCGATAGAAGGAAATAGAATGCGATCACATACGGGGGGGGGGGAGGGGGCGCAATAACAATACGGGTAATCTTTCTGTCGTCGGAAATGAAATTTCGCGAAAAATTGCGCGAGATCCCTTAAGGAGTCACGCCACCACCCCTGAGGTTTTAAAATATCTTAGGTTTGGGAATTTTTTGTGGCTAAACGGATAACTTTATTTCAAATCTGCTTGGAGGACATTATGGTACATATGTAAGAAAGCAGAAAAAAATATTTTTTTATTTTCCTTATATCTAAAATGGCGTCTACACTTGCGGAATCCCTTTTTTCCCTACCGATGTACAGGATTCCAGGCACACGGTTTGATCTTGAACAAAACACTAAGAAGTTTCATTTTCTACACATTAAAGACTAGAGAAGTGCGTAGGGATTTTTCAAAATATTTAATTTTTCTCAAAATGGCAGCTATTTTACGAAAAACTTGTATTGACAAAAATACGAACTTTTTGTAGAAATAGCTGCCACAGGGTGGGTATTACCGGGAAAAACCGGGAAAACCTGGAATTCTCAGAGAATTTAATTTTTACCCTTGAAAAATCATGGATTTTCATAGAATTTTACTGGTACTCAGAGAAATTTTTTGAATTTTACTTTTAAATTTAATTTCATCCCTTTGGAAAGTAAACGTGGCCCCATATCGAAGACCCCTGATATTGAAAGTTAATTTATTTAAAAATTGACATGTAATATATAAAGACTCTTCAATCTAAAAAATGATAATCCGGAAATAATAAATCTGGCATTAAAAATCCAATAACGCAGAACTTGGTGCGTGAAACAATTTAATCTTCACATATGTAGTTACATCTTCGTACAAAATCTTTCATTACGTTCGAAAAATTTTGTATGGAGACGTAACTATTGTACGTACGAGAAGATTAAATTGTTAAGTTTAAGTTGTTTTACGCACCAAGTTCTATACGTTATTAGAACTCTTAGTGCCTAATTTATTTTAAAGCTGTACTGAGAAATTCTCTAATCTTACCTGGAATTTTGAATAAAATTCCTGGAAAATCCGGGAATTCTCAAGAAATTCTTTTGCAAACTTTGAGTACCCATTTCCCAGTACCCTGTGCCATTTCGAGAAAAATCAATATTAAAAAAAAATCTCTACGTACTTCTACAGCCTTTAATATGTAGCTAATAAAAATTCTTTGTATTTTGTTCAAAATTAAACCGTGCAGTGCCTGGAATCCTGCATACTGATTTGAAAAAAAGGGATTCCGCAAATAGGCTAGTGCGCCATTTTATACATAAAAAAATGAAAAATATTTCTTTAGTTTCTTAAATATGTACAACACAATGTCCTCTAAACAGCTTTTAAATAAAGTTACCTATTTACCCATAAAAGATCCCAGACTTGGGTATAATTTTGAGGTCTCAGGGGTGTGGCATGACCCCCCCTTAATAACGCGACCTTCATCTCGCGCGCAGCCATATAAAATAAGATGTCTTTAACAATAATAATAATATCGATAAATATATAGCCTTCGAGCGTTATACACACTTGTAGAATAAAAATTTGTGTTCTTATTGCAACGCCGTACGTTGAAGCAGTCTGCAAGCTGTTTTGGCTGCAAAAGTAATTAGAAAACACTGCCTGGAGTTGTGTGGTTACAGTTGATCCAATTTCGTCAAAGAAACGCCCAATCAGGTTCGCGTCGGCATCTTCGATGCTTTACATTATAATTTTGTTACGCGCGAGAGCAGCAGCACCGCGAGTCGTTTGTTCCACGTATCTGATCGCGCTCCACTTTCCTTCTGTCCCGTCGTAGATCGCGTTCGCGCGATAGAGGGAAATTCTCTCGTTTTCACCCCTAACTGGCATTTATGTGGATACCCAATGTGGAACAATTGTAAAATTACCTATACGCAACCTAGTCGCGGAATAATTTCTCTTTCCCCTCGGAGGACTTCGAGGGAAGAGAGATCGTCGATACGACCGCGCGATAAAAGTGTCTCTCGAGTCTCTCGATCGAATTATATCCGACGGCCATGCTAATTAGGAAGTCAATAAAGAAAGAATGTATGGACACGCGCGCGCCCGCGCCCGAAGGTCGCCGATGACGTTACACCAGTTAGGGGCTTGTGAAACCCCACCTCCCCCCCCTCCCTCCCTCAATCGTCGCGTTACGCGATCGTGAACACGATCCACCTTGCTCAACGTAAGATATTAGATATTTAGACGCGCTGCTTCGCGTATTAGAGGGGTGAGGGGGGGGGGAGCGAACGAACCTCGCGATCGCAGTCGGCACTTTTAGGAATTTATATAGTAATATTGCGAATGCGCCGGCGTTTGACCCGCTTCGGCGGTTACTGACCGATCGATTGTCGGACTGCGAGCTACAAGCTTCCCCCCTTCCCCCCCTCCCTCCTCCTCCTTCTCCTGCCTCGATGGACTACATTTTTAAACACCAATACGGCGTTCGCGGACGCCGAGTTTTTTTGTCGCGCAGAAAAATCTACTCCTTAAAAGTGAATCAGTGGAATCATCACTGATTGTCAGTGTAATTTTCCAATGACATATTTAGAACTCTGTGATAAACGTTGACTATTTCAATGTCGCTTTCAGTGATAATATACTGATTTAAGCAGTGTGTATCACCGAAAGACAGTGAATTTGACTATTTGACAGTGAAATTCACTGTCTTTCAGTGATATTCACTGTTTGAATCAGTGTATTATCACTGAAAGCGATCATTGAAATAGTCACTGTTTATCACAGTTCTAACAAGGGAACCTCGCGAAGTGTCAAATTCTGATTTTAATGAAACTTGGTACGCTTTGAGGTCACATAAATAGATGAATTTAGGAATTGTCAGTTGATGCTAAAAAACGGTTTAAAGGGATGAAACCACCCCTTATATGTAAATTAATTTTTCTTTCTTTTGTTATATCTCGAAAACTATTTAAGGTATCAAAAAATGTTTTATACAAAAGTTTTACCGTAAAATTACCTCTATTCATTTACGTTAAAAGAATTTTTTTTTAATGATTACTTTCAAAAAATTTTTTTAATATAATTATTAAAAAAAATATTATTAACGTAAATGAATAAAGACAATTTTACTGTAAAACTTTTATATACAACATTTTTTGATATCTTGAATAGTTTTTGAGATATAACGAAAGAAAAAATGGATTAATTTACACATAAGGGGTTGATTCATCCCTTTAAACCGTTTTTTAGCACCAACTGATAACTTCTAAATTCATTTATTTATGTGACCTCAAAGTGTACCAAGTTTCATTACAATCAGAATTTGACACTTCGCGAGGTTCCCTTGTAAGTGAGGAGCGAAAGTGTTGCATAATTTTGATTCATGAAAGTGACGATTTGACATATATCAAGTAACTGTAAAAGTAACTACTAAATTAGTTACTAGTTACTTAAAAAGTCTAAGTTAAGTTACAGTTATTGAAAAAAAGTTAAACTATAACTTCGTTACAAGTAACGAGTTACTTCCCAACCTTGTGTGTAACCATCAGTAATAGCCTAGTATTTTGTTTTGATTACATTTATTATATGTATGCAATAAATAAGCCACTGTCAAATATTGATTTTTTTTCCTCTAAAAGCCATTATAAGCAGAAAATTAGAAACTCTCGTGCAAAGCCTCCGTAAGTCGAATTTTCATATATTAACCCTCTTTTACTCGAATTTCAAAGTCAAAAACTATAATTGGAAGTGTCTTTCTGTTCCCTTGAGATTCGCGTTATCGAGGTTCGACTGTATTTATACGTATTTTTATGGATCATCTTCGAGTTATCGCTGTTCGCGCCAGTATTTCGGCTATTCGAGCCATTATTTGAAATCATTACATGTGCGCACGGACCATCACGTGGACCATTATTCGGACCATTATTCAGACCGCACTCTCATCCCCCATCCCTCGTTCGATCGCAATTGATCTCAACTGAATTAATTCGAAGTTTAATTTGATTTCTTGTAAATGCAAATATGCCAATTATCATGTGCGGTTCTCGCTGTCGGTATTCGCTGACGACGCGATGGCACCGATATTACACCGACTTCATTTCCAACATTGAAAGATCTCGGTCGAGTCCTCGACGCGACGCTCAGCGTCGCGCCGCGTATAAAGAGACGAAAGGGCGAACGCAGGAACGCGCGGAATCTCTTTCCCCTGCCCTTTTCCGGCAAGTTCCTCGAAGGAACTTTCCGTCCCTGACGCGTTCGATCTTGCGTCAAGCGTAAACGACTTTTCCGCGTACTCCACCC
>NW_012027513.1:10086-19553 GCF_000956235.1 Wasmannia auropunctata
AGTTTTTGAGATATAACGAAAGAAAAAAAGAATTAATTTACATATAAGGGGTTGATTCATCCCTTAAACCGTTTTTTTAGCACCAACTGATAACTTCTAAATTCATTTATTTATGTGACCTCAAAGTGTCAACCAAGTTTCATTAAAATCAGAATTTGACACTTCGCGAGGTTCCCTTGTAAGTATGCCACTGGAAAATAATATACACTCGCAATTAGTGATGATTTCACTGATTCACTTTTAGAGAGTAGTCCGAAGAAAAGAGACAACGTGTGTGCATTGCATCCTCGTCTCACTTCCTCGTACTTCTCATGCTTTTCTTTCTCTCAATTTTTTCTCTGCTCTGCTCTGTTCACTTCAAAGTTTGTATGTTGGCGCTCTTTATCTGTTTAAATTACCGAGAGACATTTCATACGATCGAAGATATTTCATTAAATATTAAGAGAATCGGGTGATACTCGAGGCACATAATTTTTAAACACGATCTTCGACGATCGATTGGTCGACGAACCGATACGCAATACGATACATGTCGCACAGCACACGATCGCTGCTGAGACGATAAGAGGATCGATTAAACGTTGAAAACTTCGTCAGTAAGGTGGACAGATTTATATACATAAGGCATCTTTCCACGCACGCCATGAGAGAAACCTCCGTCGTTTGCGGCTAATCTAATCGATTAGGGTGATATTGTTCAATTTGAGTAAAAAAAAAATCTATCAACGAAATGTAATAATTAAATATAGAAATTAAACGCCGACGTATAGATAATTATTTGATATCAAAAGTTGATGAAAATTTAATCAACTAAACTGCACGAATGTCGCGTCAAAAATTATAGTCTGTTAGAGATATAAAAAAACGTTTGTTTTTTTTCTAATAGAAAAAAACATTAGAAAAAATCGTGTTTTATTTCATTGAAAAAATAATAATTTGGTTTTTTTTTCTAATTCCGACAGTACGACTAATTAATTAATATTGTAAATAGTAATTATATAATTATATAATTAATTTTAATGGGATTTACATTTAACTTTTGCAAAAAGAGAATCTTTTTAATTCTTTTTCTAAACAACTTTTCCTTAAGTAGTCAAAATATGTTTCAGAATCAATATATTGGCTTTCTCGTTCTGATTAAAATGATGATAATTTAAATCGATTATGTATAAAATAAAAAATCATGAAAAATTAATTTATATCAAGCAAAATATAGATATTAATAGATAACTGAAAACAAATTTTAAGAAAAAACCGAGACTTTTTTCTTAAAAAAAACGTATTTTATGAAAAAAACAATTTGGTTTTTTTTTTCTATTTACATCTCTAGTCTGTTACAATATTAAAATTCCTTTTTCTCTTTCTTTCGTTTAAATTCGCGACTGATCCGAAATGCGAGCTCGACTTGGCGTTGTAACCGAAAGATGCAATTGTATAATTAGATTAAATTTAAACTGTTAAGTAGTAAATTGTAAGGTCTAACGGATCGAAGAATGTGCGAAATGGTTAATCCCGAAGTCCAGTAGTGCTAACGATGGCTGTGATATGGATAAGGATATACTAACGAGAATTGCAAAAAAAAAAAAGAAAAAATATATATACCTAACGAAACAAGCGGATTATAATTATAGCGAAGCTTTTCTTCCTCTCTTTCGATCTATAATTTTTAATATTGATATACTAGCTTATAAATTGATTTCGATGTGTCAGCCATGTATAATACACCGGTATAATTAAGTTCGAAAATTCATAGCGAACTAATACATTGGAAAAAGAAAACAGTTTTTTCCACAATGCTATAATTTACGCACGATGCTGATTAAGTTAGTTAAATGATACGCGGAGTGTTCGCAAAATTGTCGCATTATCTTGGTCGCAAGATAACGAATTTGTGAAGAACTGTAGACTCTTCGTCATTCATTTCAACATGTTGTAAAAAATTGCATACCGCGAGTGACTTAATTTATTATAAATTTGTATTTTTTCGTGTCGAATATAATACTATAATTAGTTTCTACACCGAGAAAAATGTTTTGATTATACGTGCAAGACGTATATATGGAATTTATATTTTAGTGAAACCAATTTTTCTAATTATCGTGACAGGACTTGATATTTTGTAAGTAGAACGTTTTATAGACTTCAATATAAGGATTATTCAATATAAGGATATTCAATATAATATTTTCTAGTTGAATCTATATAAAATTTCTAGTTAAAAGAACCGTGCAATCAGAATTCTAGTTAAAGTTAACCGCAGCACGCATTCTAACGGTTTTACATCATCAAGAAATCCTGCTATATTTTAACAAGGAATTAATTAATCATATTTATCTGACAAATCCTACGAGAATTCTAATTCAGTGTCGATTTTGATACCGGTTGAATCTTCCAGTTTAATTTTAATTGATGCAAATTCTTGTTTTCCTGTGTATAGTTAATCAGATATTTTGTAAATGTTGCGAATTATCTCTGACCGAAAAGAAGAGGTGCGACAGTTTAGGGACACTCTGAAGCTTCAGAGAGGAGAAATTCGGCTTCTTCGGCCTCGTTTTGAAAAACACCCCGCGACATTCTCGATGATATATATTCATCATATTTTTCTCTCGTTCGTTATAACGTAAAAATATACATATATATGTGTACATATATATATGTATATATATATATAGTCTACGCAAATCTCTGAATTAGCGAAAGTTATCGTCGTTAGGCGAGTCTATAGTGTCTCGTTAACATCAATGTTTACAACAACACAAATGCGACACACGTACACACACACACATACAGTGATTAAGTATATACACACATACATGATAATAGATAGAACACGATGCAAACTATGACACAGTATAGTTACAGTTACAAGATCAATGTTCGTATCTCGTTGTACGGATATTTGTATTTAAACGTATATTGAGCATTAAATGTGAATTATTGTATCAACCGCCGCTTTTTGTGCTGATGATGTTACACAAATCGATGGACATCCCTCGCGCGACATTGAATCGCGAATGTTTCGAGGGTCCAACGATCCTTATATAGGCACCTCGACTTCGAATTTCCAATTTTACGAAAAGGGAAAAATAAAAGACTATATCACACGCGCACGCGCTGTACACGCGAGAAAATAATGGGCTCTCTGTGATACTTTTGTACAAATTCGTTTCCCCCCGCCGGGATTAACGCCTAATTAAAATTAAGTGTGTTTGAAAATCAGAGATCGAGCAAGAGCATTTGCGCGTCTCGCGAATGCCTTTTTTCGCCTCCCCCTCCCTCCCTCCCTCCCTCCCTTCCACCCCGATCTCGGTGGAGTTTTTTACATACTCTTGACAATCGGAGTTGAAATACGACGAAGTTGTTTCCCCTCCCCCCCCCACCCTTCGCGAAAGAAAAAAATCATCAGGACAAAAAGTCAACTCCGGAGGACTGTGACGTTTAAAAAAAAAAAAATGAAATTAGGAAAAGAAACGCATTTCTCCGTTAATAATCCTCCGGAGAACTTCTAATCGATATCTCTTATATCTTTCCTATTCTCTCGCTGCCGCAATCGCGAGTTTCCTCCGTCGCGGTCGCATATTAAATTTGATTAAAATATTAGTAAACCTAAACATGTACCGAGTCTTGAGTCATTCGCGCCACCCTCTTTCTCCGAAATATACGCTCCTCCTTCGTCTCTCTAACATCCCTCCCGAGAAATCGAAATTCGAACATAAAAACGTAAGTGGCAGAAACGCACATCGCGGCAGAAAATGCTTTTTTTTTTTAATAATATAAAAAAAACGTATGTCCTTAAGGAAGACGGATATTGAAAAAAAAAAGACTTTAAATATTGTGTCTACGAATCTGTCACCACATATAAAAATCTAAAGGTATTATTAAATTAGATGATACACACACATAGAGATGTAAAAAAAAACCTTTTTTTTCTCATAGAAAAAAACATTAGAAAAAAACGTTTTATTTCATTGAAAAAATACAAGTTTGGTTTTTTTTCTAAACTTTTTCTTTTTCTTAAGTAGAATTTATTATAATTATTTATTGAAGTTCTCGCTTCAAAATATGTTTCAGAATCAATATATTGGCTTCTCGTTCTGCGAAAAGGTTAAAATAATGATAATTTAAATCATGAAAAATCAACTTTTATTAAGCAAAATATAGATATTAAATAGATAAAAAAATTTTTTGAGAAAAAACAAGGCTTATGTTTTTTTTTCTTAAAAAAACGTATTTTATGGAAAAAAACAATTTGGTTTTTTTTTCTGTTTACATCTCTACACACATATGTATAAATTTACTTATTAATCATAACAAAAATTTATGTATAAACAAATTTATATAAAAAAAAATAAAGAATAGAATATATTTGTCCCGTTTGAAAATGGCGAATCGCGTTAGCGAAAAAGGATAAGCGAAGGAGGAGCGTCGCGAGATTCGCCTCTTGGGAATAGCCTTAACTGTGCCCGCTCTCATCTCAGGCATCCTCAATTTTCCAGGATCGAGCGGAATCGGAGTCGGCGGCGGCAGCGGACGGGCCCGGGGCATCGGTCCACCCGGGATGGGCGTCGGCGGCGGTGGCCCGGGGATGTTGGGCCGGACGGGTGGTTTCGGGCCGCGCGGTAGCGGACCCCACACCGGCGGCTTCCTGGGCGGGAGCGGCGGCGGCGGCGGCGGCGGAGGAGGCGGCGGCGGCGGCGGCGGCGGCGGTCCGGGTGCCATGCGGATGGAAAAGATACACCCGCATCGGTTCAATCCGATCGGCATGGGAGGCGGCGGTGGCGGCGGTTACGTGCAATCGCACTTCTGGTGACCATCATCATCCCGATATGACAACAACGACGACGACGGCGACAATGACGATGACGATAACGACGACGACGTCGGCGGAGTTACGCTTACATTCGCCACGACGTTGGTCGCTGGCTGAAAGCCCTCTCTTCTCGTCTCTTCTCGTTCGAAAAACAAAAAAAAGTCCGCGAGTTTGCGACGACTCGCAGCTGAGCCGACAGCTGGAGGTAGGACCGGGATAGAACCAGGTTAGACATCCGGCTTCTTGTTTACCCGAGTGGTACACGAGAAGACAGTTGTGCCGATCGTGTATTAATATCGGTATCAATAAGAGTTTTATTAATACGGAAAAAAGTGACATATATATATATATATATATATATATATATACATACATATATATATATAGATATTATTGAAAAGTTGTTTTATCGTTTGTTAATGCATGTTGGAAAATGTTTACCGTTGTAAAATGCTGCGCATATTCTAATTGTTAATACAGCCTTATTGATGTTGAAATTGGATCACCTCTTCTCGTGGACCACCCTGAACTCGTTTCGCGTTTGGCTGCGGCGAAACTGGATAAAATCCCGTGCGTCAATCAGTTGCTTTAATCAATTTCACGCGTCGCGAGAGATCTGTTTGAAAACAATTCCGATCGGAATCGACTTTCCATTTGTTCGCGGAAGATAAATCGTTCGGAGATCTTTCCGTCATTTCAGATATTCCATCCGAACTGTACGTTCACAGCAAGAACTGAGAACGGAACTTCGATCGGAATCGTTTTCGAATAGATCCCTGTTGATGGTCGCCCTGCTATTCGACCTCGACTTGACTTCAACTGGTCTACCTGGTTTTATCCCAGTTCCTCGTTTATACCGCGCGCGCGCGCGCGCGATCGTGAAGCTCATGAAGAGAAATCTGTATTGTTGCCTAACGCTAAAAATGACGCAGCGAGTGATACTCCTTTCCCACATGTCCTATAATTGTTCGACCGTATGTCGAAACTTAAACGTGCATTCATTCGTAAATCACGTATATACATTTCTGACATTCGTTCATTTTAGTTTCACTCATCCTGTTTTAATAAGATCGTATAACATTCTGATTCTTCAGATATTCAGCTCTTAACTTCACGGTCGAACGTTCGTTCCAGTTCGTTCCGGCTTTTATATATTATTACGCAATAACGATACAAAGTTTACAATTTTCCTCATCGGTGAAAACTCATAGCCATGAGAGATTGAGAGGTTCAGAAGGGTCGTGTTGTGCAAAAAAAAAAGAATTCTGTGTTGTAAATTTTTTTTTTTTTTTTTTTAATATTAGTTCTAACTCTTGAGACTTTACAAGACATTTAATCATAAGACAGAGTTTTATCGTAGGTCGAATTTGAGGCGGAGGAAGGGGGGGGGAGAGAGACTTGTGCATGCAGAAACGTTTTCCGTTCGACGCGGCGCTGGATATCGGTGGTATCCTGCGGCGAACGAAAATTGTACATTTGTGAAATACAATTTCTTCTTTTTTTTTCTTTCGTTTTTTTTTTTTATAGCAGATAAAACGCTCGTGACAAAAAAAAGTTCTTTCGGAAAAATCCAATATCGCAAACGAATTACATAATCAAATATAACAATGAGAAAAAAATGTCATGTATGAAAGGGATGTCTGTACACGCCAAAATTGAAACTTGAAAATATTTTACCAATTATTGCTTTGGTACATTAAATAATGATTTTAAAGAATATTTTCTAAATATTAAATTGCGACTTTTATTCCGTGTTAAAAAATGTGTTTATACCCTTTTTTTAATTCTCGCTTTCGTTCGTGGCTCACTTTTATCATTGGGGTATTGGATCTTCCGAAAAGGTACGTATTTATACAGTTATACGATCTACGATCGAATTCCAAATTCGTTCGTCACGAGGCCGAGAAGAATACGTGATCCGAACGTGTGTGCCGTAGTTAATTTTTAGAGATTAAGAGAATTTTAAGCACGCGCGGAAGAAACAGGGTGAATGTAATTTATTTTAATATTTGAGAGCAGTATTAGGAGGATCGAGATGTCGATATTCTTTCGCGCTCCTGTGGACGCACCTTCGGCACACGTTGCACACGGTGTATTTAGTTTTCATCCGACGCTTCGGCGGCGTTTTACGAAATTCGTAAATGTGTTGCTGAAGAGAGAAAGAGAGAATGTGTGTGTGTGTGTATGTGTGTGTGTGTGTGCGAGAGAGAGAGAGAGAGAGAATGAATGGGAAAGACATCTTAATACATAAAAGAAGATATTTATGTAAAGTCGTAATCTACTTGGAATAAATACCATTAGCAACTATATATTTAGCTTTTTTTGTTAATCGATCGTTAAGCAAGTATATCTCTCAAGTTTCTATTAATTATTGTCACTTTTAGCAATAATTTTATATATATGCGCGCGCGCGCGGAGAGTCGATATCAAAATTTTGTACGTCGCGGGTACTTAAGGTCTTGTTGATTAGCTTAGTGCGTGAAGCTTCTATAGCGTCGCCGGTGAATCTCGAGAAGCGTTCGATTTCGAACGATTTTCATCACCATCGTTATCCTCGCCGCCACAGTGATGTACATATAGACCTCTATAGGGAGACTAAAGACACTATCGCGACCTTATAGACGATGAGACTGACTTTTTATAAGGGGACAGATTTTAAGCGAGCGTATGTCGAAGTTGCATGTCATATTTTTTAGAATGAAGGGGGTGAGAAAAATAAACGCGAGCTGTCCTTGGCCACCTGAACCTGCGCCCGCGCAGAGCTGTGCCGCAGGTTCCAAGGACAGCGTCATCAATTGTGTCTATAAGAAGAAAAAAAAAATCTGTGATTTGTACAAAGGGATGTAAACGAGAGACGTAGAGACGTTGGTCATCTTAGGGAGGTGAAGGGGGGAAGGGGGAACGTTATTGTTTTACGTCCAAGCGCGACGGAGATAAAAATCTGAAGCAATAGAGAAAAGTAGAAATCCGATCGCTCTACCAAGTGGAATGAACATTAAGTTAACGTTCACATTTTATATAGAAAATGCGCAGAATCTTTAACTGTGACGACCATCCATTCTTTATATATTTAAAAAAAAAATCGTTTAATTAAAATCGCACATTGTTGCTTTTATATTATATAGACCATTTAGTAATGTTTTTTAAAGTTACCTGAGCATAATTATTATAACTATTATATTTCTATTATTATATTACATCTTATTCTATTATCATATCATTTTATCATCGTCATTAAAGGCAATGTATAACTATAGAACACAAATCGATCTGCAGGTTAAGTAGCAATAATTTATTTATCGCGTTAATTAATATAAATAACTGTCATTCTGCAATGTAATGTATAAAGCGACGATACTTGATTTACAAATTGGAGGAAGATATTCGCACAGCGAGGGCAAGCTGAATCTTGCTGAATGACACGACAACCGATACTCGTTGCGAGTTCGAAGCAACGAGAATACACACATTTCCGCAAATGTATAAGTTTTGTGCATAAGAAAAGATCGTAATAAATATCGAGATAATATTGATGAGAATTAATTATTGACACATTTACACGAATTGTGATGTCGCACTAATGGATGTGTATAAAAAAAAAAAAAAAAAAGAAATTCAATAAACAACCTGTCCGCTGCGAACAACATTTCTTGCGATATTTCACGAAACTTACCGTATAGAAATGCTGATAATGCGTATAGAAATCCTGTCCGAAGGCAATTGTGATTAATAATTTCAATTCGTATCTCCGTAAGGGAGGAGATTGCGGGAATGTCGAGGCGAGATTATTCTGGGAAATATTTTATTAATTATATTTCCATTAATAGTGACGTGATCGGATGTCGCACAATACAAATCTTCGTTTTATCTGATATTGTTCAATGAAAGAAGAGACGCATGCTGTGTTTTACAAGAGAAAGAAAAAACGATTGACGAAAATAAATTTTCAATATACGTGACACGTTCGAAAAAGTACACGTTTCTGCAGCAGAATTTTCCTGTGATGATGTACGTTTCGCACACAGTTTCATCGTCGAGTACGCCCGATCACGGTGTTGCCCTTCAAAAGGCAGCTCGCATGAAGGAAATAAGCAAAGTGCCCAATGACGAGCCGCAACGTGATCGTTCGATAATATCTCTTCACTGCCGGCTCACCGTTTTTCGCGCTAGAAATGTAACTGACTTTACTGATCACAGGTATTTGCATATGTTATACAGACATTTATATACGTTCTATTTGTACATATTATAGAAATGTTGAAGTTGCAAATCACACGTGAATAGCTTCTCTTTCTACAGAATAGCTTCTTTTCTTCCGTCAACATTTATCTGTTTCAATATATTTCACGTCTCGTGAGTATACAGGGTGTCTCATAATAGGTGTATGACCGTTCATGGGTAGGTAGAACGGACTAAACTGAATCGAAAAGTCCTCTACCATTTTGCAAAATTCGCAATCGTAAACGAGACATTAATTTTTGAAGATTGACGAATAAACGCGTATTCATTCGGCCCACCGCTGAATGCAAGTGCGTGGCAAGATAAGTAGATTAAACCGAACAAAAAAGTCCTCTACTATTTTGTAAAATTCGCATTTATTAACGAGATATTAAGTTTATTCGACGATCTTCAAAAATTAATATCTTGTTAACGATTA
>NW_012027513.1:19573-22218 GCF_000956235.1 Wasmannia auropunctata
CGATTCAGTTTAGTCCGTTCTACCTACCCATGAACGGTCATACACCTATTATGAGACACCCAGTATATGCCTCTCACTGTTGCATTACACGCAGCTCGATTGCAACATTATTCACAAAATCGTAATTCGCGAAGACGCATGCTCGAAGGAACGAGTTGCGAGCGACGGTAGGCGCACTCCCAGACTGACGATTTCCAAGTTCGACCGGGGAACTTTATAACGCAGACGATTCCACCCACAGGATGCTGCGGCCTAGAGATTAGCCGGCGCAAGCTCGTGAAAAGGAAACAGGAAAGGGGCGGTTAGACCAAGATACGTGAGTTTATCCTGAAGAGCGAGTACATTCTTTCCTTCGCGCGATAGTCATTAAAAATAAATAAAATATGCTCGTGTATCATTTTCTTAAAATAATCTTAGCAATTAGTCGTATTTTTAAACGTTTCTAGTCACATTAGGAAAAATTACTTCAATATCCGTGGTTCTTAAACAAAAAGAGTAATTAATAATTCTATCGATATCAATTTAATAACTGCGTTTTTCAAAGCGTAACAAAAACAGAGAAAAAGATCGACAAAAGTGCTTTGATATTCGTAACTTCAAAAGAATAAAAATCCACGTGGACTTTGTATTACATACAAATTAATAACATAAAATTTAGTATAATAAAATTACGAAATCAAATTAATAAAATTAAAATTTAATATAAAAAATTTTTTCCCAAATTATTTTATTTCTATTAAAAAAATTCGAAAAGTAATTCCGGAAATATATTGCATACGGATATTTTTAAAATTATTGGCCTTAAAAAAAAGATTCTTGCGAGAATTGGATTACATTCTAAAAGTTTTGTCAAACGTCTGTTATCAGACTCAACGAGTTGAAGAATTATTCCGAGAGGGCACCGAAACGGGAATATCTCACCGATCGTTTCCAACGGTCGTATACAGCCTAGATTCATCCGATTCGTTATCCAACCTTTGACCTATGCCAGCGCCTTTTTTTGTACACACTTCCCAACCGTTGGTCCCCGCGTCGAACAAGCCGGAGCTCTCCCCGCAGGAAACACAGCGAGATGTCTCATACAAATTGCACGCATCTGTCGTGTCTTTCGAAGCGCAACTCGGGTTCCGTCGAGCTTGTATATATAGGTAAAAACTTTTTTTTTTCTCTTGTCGCAGTTTATTAAATTTGTAAAAGTATCTCCATCTTCTCGTACTAAATTCCGTGGAATTAATAACTTTGTTGCAAGAAGTTCATCAGGAATCGCAAGCCGATTGCGCGCAAACCTCTTCCCCCGAGTCTGCTAATAAGACGAATCTTTTTATCGCACAGTTAGCTTTTTATATTTGCATATAATTCAACGCGCTGCGAAAAGATGAGAGAAAAATAGGAATCGGAAGAGATAGACACTATATATTCATTAGCGCGAGTCATTAATTTTATTTCGAGGAAAGATGTAACGCGAGTGCTACACAAAAAGCTCTCTCGTCTTTTATTTCGCGGAATTGCGACTTAACGTTTCAGGGCACAGAGATGATAAATGACGAATGCCGAGAAGTGATGCAACGAGAAATGAGATTCTGGGGAAAAAAAAAAATCGAACAAATTGAAATTAATCGCGGTCTTGATTAAAATTAAAGAGTTTTCAGAGCGCTCTATATATATATATCTACCGCAATATTGTATGAAGCTCTCTCCGTTTAGCGTCGAATTTACTATTATAATTTCCGATTAGAGCGATAAGGGTCAGATATTCAGAGCGCAGAGGGAGAGAGAGAGAGAGAGAGGAAACCACGGTCGGAGCGTATTGTTGGAGTGACTCATCATCCGCGCGTTTCAGTTTATTTTCCTCGTGGTCGAATCAACGCGAGTCCCGCCGATGACACGACGCGGCTTTGAAGTCACGTTTTTTTTTAATGCTCGTTTACGCAACGAACCGCCGCCGCCCTGATAAAATGCGTTCCGATTTAAAATTCATTCACGCGCGGCGATCGTGCGCTTTTCGCATGCACTTACGCGGGCCCGAATCTCTCTTTTGTCTTTCTCTTCTTTAAGCCGTATCGAGGGACGTAAGGCTTGAATTGGGATTTAACCAATTAGAAGAAAGAAAACCAATCTCAAATTTAGCGAACTTTGTTTCGATTGGTCAAATTCCATTCCAATCTCAACCTTTATGTCCACTTCTGTCATTGCAGATTAACTTTAATCTCGGTTTAACTTAATCTTTGTCTTTTCCTAGTTCTTAAGAATTAGAAGAAGATAAGGAATAAATTCAACCGAGGTTAAAAGTTAATCTACATTGGTAAAAATGGGCCTTGGTCTGACACGGGCTTAACAGACTTTGCGAGTTCCATTTCGATATGTATTGGATATACGATACAACTCAGCAAACGCAGATTATAACCGCAATGTTGCAGCAACATTGTAACGTTCCAGCTATATTACAGCAGAAATATTACATTGCTGCCGCAATATTGTAGTTATAATCTGCGTTTGATGGAAAGTATATTATACGTCACCTAAAAATTGCACGAAGGAGGGGAGCGCAAATACAAAAATGGGGCGCGATCCGCACTTTACACCATTGCAGTCTTGATTAAAATTAAAGATCGAGTTCTATAACGCCATATATATATATATATATA
>NW_012027514.1:0-432 GCF_000956235.1 Wasmannia auropunctata
AAAATTCTTAAAGTAGAAGAATGTATACTGTGCTTTACTCATCTTTACTATCCTTTATGTATCTTATAGGAAAGTTGTTCAATTTAGTCTAATTGATGTTAAATAAAAGTCTTCATTTTATCATTTATGTAATACATATACATTATATACATATACAGTCACCAAACTAATTGACCGGACACTGCGTTAATATATCGATAATTTCTAAAAATTCAAGATAGAGCAACTTTGTCAAAAATTATCATAACATAACGATCGAAAAAGCATTTCACAGCTTAAAGTCTCTACTTTTGAAATCCATAATTCATTAAATGACTTACTGATTCTTTACAAAGCTGCACGGATGCAAATGGAGATGCATCAAATCTAAAAATTTTTTACCAAGTTTGCGAAATTCCAAAAAGTAAAATAAAAATCGCGCGCAAATGAAGA